>NW_016925480.1:12946-50108 GCF_001483705.2 Eufriesea mexicana
CACATTTTTGCTTTAATGTAGCATTTACACTCAATAATCCTTATATTTGCATGTCAATGTCACACATACTTCTCTGATGATACATACGCTGCCCCTTTCCTGTTTCTTGATTCGACATGATATGCACTTCTTCTCACTGCTTTCATTCAAATCTTTCTCTTTTTTTTACATACTTCAGCTCCATCATTCTGAAATTTAACACATTAGAGATGATCATTGACTTTGATCACTGATATTAATATTTATTTAGATTAGGAATACAATATACCTTTCAATCTCACTGTATTCTTTATATCTAGTTGTTATAAAAGGCCATCACCTAAATTAATTTTATTCTTTTATCTGCCTAAGCCATCTGCATTTTCTGAATCTTTATTTGACCATCAAAGATTTCTATCTTGTATGTCATATGGTTAGCCGACCTAGAATCCAATAGACATATCATAACTTACATATTTGTATTGCTGCTTCAATTTTTTCTCGTTATAAAATATAATTCTTCTACATCTCATGGCTCTACGCTGGTGATATTCCATGAGTCCAATATTTTTCCACCGTTGCATGTGTCTGTTTAATTCAACAGAATATTTCCTTTTCACAACCAAGCTCTGCTATCACTAATAAAAGATGGAAAAACAATGGCTCATAACTTACACTATTTAATTACAACTGAAGCTTACGTTAAGACAAAGACTTACATTCTTTTGCGTGATGTAGGTACACCTGCATGGACACAACAATGCTTCCGACGTTTGTTTGCAATTTTTTCGCATTTTCTATGCACTCTGCTGTTCACTTGAAGAAAAATTAACAAATCACTCAATTTATGTGATTAATTTATGAAATTTTATAATTGCGTTGTAAAGGCGTACCTTTGTACATTTGTCGTCTGTCAGATAAAGGAATGAATGCTTGCATAAGAGAGCGTAAAAAATAAATTTTTTTATTACGATATTTTATTTACATTTGTTTATTTACAAAATTTTCATATACGAAAAATGAACACAAAATAAAAAATAAATTTAAAAAGAATCGACTAACTACGGCGGGGGGGGGGGGGGGGGTGAATCGAACGCCGATCTTTCTATCTTAGATATCTAATCTAACTTAATATATAACGTTGTAGTTTGCCGCGAGTACCGAGATGAAAATAAAAAAGAAATAAATAGTAGAAGGTTGCGTTTTTATTTCGTATATATTAAATCGTTGCTTAATTTCCAATATATTAGGTTAGTTAATCACTTGGCCGTTTCAGTTTCGCGTTATAGAGTGACAAAC
The DNA here is from genome assembly GCF_001483705.2 of Eufriesea mexicana. Classification (NCBI taxonomy): domain Eukaryota; kingdom Metazoa; phylum Arthropoda; class Insecta; order Hymenoptera; family Apidae; genus Eufriesea; species Eufriesea mexicana. The sequence continues at coordinate 14,225 of NW_016925480.1, forward strand.
TGACAGTAACTCGAAGTAGATTTATTAGATCTTATATCTAAAAAAGAAAATTAATGTGCGTCATATTTGGCTGTATTTCCGTTCTGTGTTCTCTGTAGTAACGACGTCACCTTGTTATTGCCAACAACTTTTATTACGTTCACAAGAGCCGTAGTTAGAAACGCGATCATCTTTCGATGCAAAGTCAAATGTGATTTTTGTGTAGTGTTTACATATTCCTCTGGCGTGTTTAGCTAGAATATTTTGATTTATCGCGAGTCTCTTGAATATTTATAAATTGTTGTTTGCCATTGTAGACTCGGACTTTGACGATGAACAGTCACGTTGGAGTAAAGTTTCTATTAATCTTAGATTACACGTAGGTTACACGTATATATTTCCACGCGTTAATATTTTAAATACGTTGAAGAAATAAACGATAATCATTCGGTAGCTTCAGTAAAGCAGCAGGATTTTTCTGTCCATACGATTGATAGGAAAAATGAGAGAAATATGAAAATATTTCGCTTATTTTTCTATTCCACCCTTTGTTAATAACGAGGTTTCACTTGGTGAAAATATTGGTGTCGCGCGCAATCAGTGTTTGCCGCGTAATTGTATGTTTAATATTGTTCGGAGCAAAGTACCTCTCATTTCTAAATTCAATTATAATAGTCGCATACGTGATTAGAGCCAGTGTTTGCTGCGTGAAATTTTATTAAGCAAATTTGTACGCGAAATTAGAGTCAGTGTTTGTTCGCCGATCCTAACTTAACCGGGCGCGTTCATAGTCTTCAATTTTTATTCTCTTCATACGTATGGACCTTTGCTTTCGAGCATTCGTTTTCGGTATTAGAGTCAGTGCTTCTCTCGAAATGATTCGACGCCGCACTAGAAGCCATAACTGTAAGTATGATTATTTTTACTCTTTATGTTCCTTATATTTTCGATATTTAGTCGCGAATTTCTTCCAATTTCTGAGCTTCTCTATGAGAATTCTATATTTTATTATTTTCTAAGCTTATTACAGTTTTGCACTTCGTTGTTATTATGATTATTTTTACTCTCTATGTTCCTTGTAGTTTCAATATTTAATCGCGAATTTCTTCCAATTTCTGAGCTTCTGTGTGGCAATTCCATATTTTATTATTTTCTAAGCTTATTACATTGTTGCACTTCGTTGTTATTAAAGTTTCAAGCTAAATAGAGTTTCGTCTTTCATGAATTCACTCGCTTCGAATATTCAACAATGTATTTAGTAACTAATTATAATATTCTATCCTTTGTTACAGGTCTTGAACAGCTTCCTCTTCGCCCATTGGTGGCTTCTCTCTGGTGACGGATTTTGCAGAGATGGTGAACTTCATTTATTTGTAAGTCGCATTATTACTCCTCCTGTTACTCGATCATGTTGCAAAATAAGAGATCCCAATCGATACGAATCGCGACCCTCAGAATTTTTATTATGAATTATTGTAATTTTTTAAACAGCGATATTAATATTTCTTTTATTTTAAATTGTAGTATAAAGTTAGATTTTTATTAAATTCATTTTAAGAATTAGCGTTGCGATATTATTCCATCAGGGTTGCATTAGTGTTGCGTCAATGAATAATCGCTTTTCGTTTTTCAAGTATTGTCTGAATTCTTGTATTTGAATCGTGGAAGTGTTGCTGTTCCTGAATTACTTGGTGCAGCTGAAAAGACTGCATAAGAGTGATTGTTCATCAGCAGCCTTGAACTTGACTACCCTGGACCTTCCGCATTTAGTGTTGTCTATTTTTAGTTATGAGAGAACAGACTACTATTTACTGGCATTGCATATTTGCTTTTTAAAGTTTACTACTTCTTCTTTCCATTTCTATTTTCTCCTTTCTACTGACCAGGTGTAAATTAATTAATATTGCCATAGAGGGAAAGCGCTCTGTGCGGATAATTCCGAGAATTTTCTGTTTTGTGAGTAAATTTAATAATAAAGTTAGCGTTGCGAAACAAAAAGGATATTCCACTCATGGTTTCTTGTTCTGGTTGTACTGAGTGAATGATATACCTATTTTAATAGCCCTTCTCGCTATCGAAGTTCCTTTTATTTCTGTTTCAGCACCCTTTGTTATCACAGCGTTTGTTACTGAAAATACTGCTAAAGAAACGCTTCTCTTTTGCACGAATAATAGGATTATTTTAACTTTTAAACAATTTCGTTCGGTGATTTTATTCAAAGGGAAAAATAAAAAATGAATTCGAAGCATTTTTCAGAGTCAATAACTATGACTGTTCGGCATTACAGTTATTCCCTTTTCATCGTTACCCCATTCGTAGTAATTCCAATTTTTTTGACAGTAAAACAATTTTATAAATGTTTGAGTTTGTTAGCCATAAATCAAATTTCTGTTTTTCCTAAAAATTGTACGCGAAAAATGTTCTGTGGCTGGAATTCGGGGCTTCGTGTTAATAATAGAAATTGTACTTTTATTTTTCGCGAACTCGTACGTTATTTTATATAACACGTGTAAAATACATGTATGCATAATCATTTTCATACTTGGTACTAAAAGAAAATGCTTAATTCGAAATAAGTAAGTAAAGTTCTTTAACTTTAAACGCGTTTCATATTTTTACAATTCTGATTAAGAAGTTAAAATTAATTTCTTTCATAAAAGAGATATTAATTGCATTAGTAGGATTTTAAGTAAATATATTTTTTTGTCAGGTGTCAATCTTTCTTTTCCTTCCATTTTTTATTTAAATACTGGCACACTGAACAAGTTCGTTACAGATTTATCAACTTGTAAAAAACACCGATTATATATTTGAATATTTAATATCATTTGTAAAGCATACAATATATGCTTCAGTATAGAATGATATGAAATGAGAGGAAAAAGAAAAGAGGTAAATGGTACAGCATGACGTTTATACCTACGTCTACTGCAAATTAATTATATGTCGTGAAACTTTATTAATTTTTTTGCAGCTTTGTTTAATTTAAAATCTACTGGGAAACCAACGATAGAAGTTCTATGTCGTACGTAATATCCCACTTCCTTTCCTTTATTATAGTTAAATATTTATATAGGTAGGGTTCACGAACAAATTTTTATAGTAATATAGATGAGGAATTTATAAAAAGAAACCTTTAGATTTGGAATTAATAGGATTTATATGGATTATAAATCTATAATTATAAGGATCTATAAGGATTGCTTAAATTTTTTAATTAATTCATGATTAGGCAGAATATTTTTAAATCAAAATTTTATTATATAAGTAGATAATTAATAAGAAAGCATTAACTAACATTGTTAAAAGGCAGTATTAAATAAGTACGTTAGTTTCTAGTTAAGATACATTAGTAACTAGGTGCATGCATAATTAATGATGAGTGAGTGTTTACTTAATTAGATAAGTAAAGTAATGATTCTTTGTGGGACGTTTCGTTTCCTTTTTCACGAATGTCTAAAATATTGATACATGTATGAAACGTCTCATATAGAGTTATATGATTAATTTACGATTTAATTTGAACATTATTTATTGTTTGCTTTGCACAACGTTAAGAAGTTAAACGTTTTGCAAACGCATTAATCGTAGAATTTATTCAAAAATGAATAAATTTTTGCGTAAAAGCAGGATGAATGGAACGCAGTTATAATTAGGACCTCATTCGTAGCAATCTCAGTGAAATTTGGGTAATCGGTATTATTTAATATAAAATTACTAATTATACGAATCTACGGCAATTATGAATTATATAGCAACTATGAGGAAATTGGCAGTAATTATGATTGCGTTTATACGATGTTAAAAAATTAATTAGCAATATGGCCAGTGACTCCTGGAATTGTATAGTATAAGTACCATATTGCATACGTTATTATGCAATTATGATATATTCTGACCTATATATTATTCACAATTTCATAATTAAATTTAGTTTTGATTCCGGCCACCATTGGTGTTGGAATCTCGTTCCGTACCGAATCGGTAACGTTGGAAATGACGCTGAAGCGATAAATAAGCTTTGGAGTATATGTATATCGATATGTATCGATTTTGTCAATAATTCGAGTATCGCTATTTTCTTCCTATTTAACGTTCGTAATTAAACGAATACGAATCCCATTAAGGATGCATATTATGAGATAAAATTTTCAAAAGTGCGTCAATATTTTCCGAAAGTAAAAAATTCTCCGAGATCACTTTCGATATATCGATATTCGTTTCCATGGCGCCATTTAGTTTTTCGAACGTATTCCGTGCGTGCACAAGCTCGATTAAAACGTGCTCGAAAAGTGGCTGAAAACAAACGTGTGTTAAGTGTTTTGTGGATTCGAAGTGTTGTGATTCTGTGGATTATAACTTATTTACTTCGGTTCCGCTGTAATTTGCAATACCAATGCATCCCACGAATCCTCTTCCGTGAGTATAATATCCTAATTTCCTTCTTCGTAATCCGAAGCAGAAAACTACGTTTTGTCTTTTACACGTGTCGACCATTTTATAAATCTGATCATCTAATCCGTCTAAAAATGTATAAATGTTACACGAACGAAATCCCTGTTTAAGATCTTTTTACATTTTACTTATTTCAAGGTATAAATTTTATATTTACCATCAAGTTCAACTTTTTCGATATCAGGAGCGATAATTACGAGTTTGAGTTTTTTCAATTCGGCATGTTTACGAACTTCTTTCAAACCGGAATAGTAGCGGCGCTTATATTTAGATTTATTTGGATTTTTCTCATAAGATCTTTTTTGAAGTCTTGTAATTTCCTGTAGGAACTTTTCAAGAGAGTCGTTCAAGCCTTTTGTTAACACGTTAGTGCAGTATCTGTAAGGTATTTGTATAAATTTGTACAATGAATATTCTTGGTATCTTGATACGAATAAAATAAGTTTTAGAGAAAAATTGTAATTGTAGAAAGGAAATAGGGTGGGGGATGTAACTTTGACAAACATTTCAATAATACAATGTATATATCATTTATTGCGTATATAAGTAAGAATTAATGAATCAATCATACAAATATATTACAGTATCACACAATAGTATTTAAATATTGTACAAAATACAAAATATTTTGTTGTTTATCGATATAAACAAATTAAAGTACTTACTCTCTAAAATTATTTGAAAATTTAATAAAATTTTTATCATCTATTTCTGTGATATTTTGATTTTCTTGTTTAATTCCATCCTCGATTTTAAGAGAAAAAGTCTGTTTAATGATTTCATTTTCAACAATGTCAGTGACAAGATTAGAAAAACTTGTTCTGTTTCTTTTTCCAATTAATCTGTTTGTCAACTGCCTTCCTTGAATTCCAAGATCATTTATCCTTTCGATTACATCTGGCCTGTGAGATAGAGTATCATCAGAAATATTCATTTCATTTATATTTCTGTAATTCTTATCGTACAGAGTCATCGTCCACATATTCCTGACATAGTCTGTATTTCTCTCTGAATCTGGTGTAATTTTCAGAGCATCGAAATTAATAGTATCAACATCTTTACAAATAGCATCCATTTTTCTACGTTCAAATGCTGCTCTCTTTTCAATGTTAATTTGTGCTTTAATATCACGGTTTAACAGAATTATTTTCTTCAATTTCGAAGGCTTCTTGTCCTTGGAAATACATATCCTAACTTTTCTAAAGTCAGAACATTTATTTTTTTCCATTGTATTTGGTATTGTGAAACCAAGATTGCCCATATATAATAGATTAATTCTTAATTTAGGAACCTCTTTGCTCATTTTATTTGCATATATCGTATTCTGTAATAAAATTATAAAGATAATTTGATATTTTCCAAAGTAATTATTTAATTACAAATGTAACAATAGTTACCTGTAAAGCTTCTTGAAGATTAATACAAATTTTATCCGATCTTTTGTATCTTTTTATGCACTTTGATCTCTTTGATTCCATATTTGTCTGCATAGGTACCAAAATCTGTACATTATCAGGCCTTGACATACAATGATCTCTCGGTACAATAGAATTCTTGTTTTTAACAACTGTGCCGCCAAGTTCAGGAAACTCAAAATTATCCAAGGGTACTACATTAAGACCCTCTTTTGCGTTTGCAGCATCTTTCTTGCGTGCAGAATGTTTAACTTCATTCTTTTGGCAAAGTTCCGGCCATGGATTACCAGAATTGGCATTTTCATTTGTACTGAAAATGAAAATGTAAAATAAACGTTATTGACTTGACGCAAAAATTCGATAATGGTACTTACTGAAATGGCCACGTCGAGTTATTCATCTGTGCTTTTTGCATTTTACTTGCGTTTAATCGTCGTATCTTCAGTTTACATAGAAAATAAATTCATAATTATTATGTGTGCCCTTCACTAATCGTTAACTACGCAAAACATACGTCATTCACTAGGTATATGTAAACAAAATTATACATCGTGTCGTACTTATTCGTAGATTGATAGACAAAAAATCCTAGACTAGAATTTCTAAATCTACAAATCTAATTAAAATAACGTAACTAGTAGCCCTACAATATAGAAAAAATGTATTGTTTATTTACCAGTGACCGAAAGGAATTAAGTATATCGAGTCACAGTTAAATAAATAGCGAATAAGGATCTGTTGAAGGTTATGTTCGGCAAGCCGCTACGTATAACAAAGATTGGTAAACCTGATGACCTAGTTTCCGAATGAAATAATTCCGAGAGCTATCCGTTAGATGACACTACCATCATACGTGATCGTTTGATTAAATTTTCGTCACAATTAGGAACAGAAATGTTCCACGAGGGATGCAAAGACGTAGACAGTTTCATCCGAAATTTCATATACTTCTCTAAATTTTCCATCTATCAAATATCTCGTACGCGTGCTATTTATTTCGCGAAAATTAAACTTGCTTAGCAGGTCTTAATTAAGCTACATACTCATAGTCTGAATTTCACAGGGGTCTTTAACCCCAGGAAAAATTCTTCGTTTGAAAAATGACTTCGTTAAGTTACCTAACCTCGAATGCAGCACACGTATACAGTTAGTAAATTTGATGCATCGTCATCTACGAGTAGGAATATCAACGAAAAGGTTGAAATGATACGTGGTTGCAGACGTAAAGGAGTCATTTTCTCGTTCACTTTATATCTACTCGATTCGTCTGTTTACTTCTCTCCCGAACGATCATTTTTATAAATCTATTTCTACTTCGACATCTCTTACCGGACAAGTATCGAGAAGCACTGAAATCTCGAGCACGAAAATCGTCCCTTATACGATGCATATTTCATACGCCATTTACATCGTTCGAGCAACATTCCTTCGATACGATCTGCCATGAAATCTCACAAACCATAACCGTGGAACAGATTCGAAGCCTTGAGCACGAAGCGTAGGAAAAGCCGTTGTATTATCTGACAAATAGTAAGAACCCCTGGCAATTACCCTGTTCGAGTGGCGATATTCGTTGGCCGTTTATCGTCTTCCATAAGATCGCTTGTCGGAGCGTCGTTGGCGCGTAAAAACGAGCCCGTCGGGGGCTCGCGACTTTCTTGAAAAAGTATTTTTTTTCACTGGTGGGACGGAGCCGGTGGTGCTCGTGCGCCGTTCGCCAAGGACCTGCGCACGTGCACCGGCCTGGCGGAGCGATGGAAATCAATAATTTCCAGGGTATAAAAGATCCTGTTTCCGTAACGTGGCCACCTCTTTGAGTTCCGGTGATCGGTGTGTCGCGCACCTCGGCCTCGAACGTGTTAGTGGCTTCTTCTTCGTTTTCGATATCTCAGTTTCATCGAAGAGGTATACAAGCAGGTAGTCGATTAAGTGGATTAGAGTTTAAGGCACACGCACCGGCATCGCGTATGCCGGTGTTTAGCGTTAAGTTTCTCACCCCCGTGGTCACACGGACGATCTCGGTGTCACCCTTGGAACGGCTCTATCGAGGCGTCGTACTACGATATCGATAAAGTTAATGAAATCGTCTCACTCTCTCTTTCTCTCTCTCTCTCTCTTTCTCTCTTTCTCTCTCTTTCTCTCTTTCTCTCTCTTTCGTTTCTTTCTTCCTCTCGTCCCGTTGTCATCGCTCTTCCTCTTGGCCCGGAGATAAATGCGAGGATACTCGACGCCTCGAAGAGCGCATCGTTATCGCTGCCTCCTCGAATACCGATAATCGATCCTTGAGGATAAAAGAAAGACGTTCGGCGAAGCTGTCGATCGGAACGGTTTCATCGGTGGATTCTGTTTCGGACGAGGCGGTACACACGGTAGAAAGTGGAGTTGCACGTGGCACGTAATCGAACGCGAGCAGGAAAAATACGCGACGAGTCATTAGTGTGTTCTGCGTGGAAATACTTTCACCTCGTAAATGGAGCTTGCCCCGTGATCGGTATTCGTGGCCGGTCGCGATAACATTACCATCGGAACCGTCCGCGTGACTACGATTAATTTATTAAGACTTGAAAATCAGAAAGATGAACTTCTTACGAGATTTGCATACATCCACGAGACTGATGGCTTAAGGATTATACACTTCTCTTCTCCATCTCTTTTTTAACTTTTCCAAATAACTTGCGTTTTCAATAGTCTCTTTCTTTTACTTTCTTCCACACGTATAATACCGTGTGGCATGGTGTAGGCCTCCTGGGGATCCCCGCCATGTAAAAAAACGGGAACGCGTTCCGGCACAGTACCCCTTGGGTGACGAGGAAAGCTGTGCCATTTTGTGTTATTCGTTTGTAAGCTCACCAAAACCCAGCTTTCCTTGTTTTCCACCCTCGCTCTCGCTTTCTCACGCTTTCTCTCGCTCTCCCTCATCGTCCCCCCCCCTCCCCCCCCCAGCTCGTGCTAATTCACCAAACAGCCCTGCTACCACCCTCCTCGATTCGTAAATCGGTCGGGGGTGGAGACTCTGGAGCAGAGCGCTCGAAGGGCGCGCGAGTACGCCGAGTGGTTAAAGTATTGTTTCAAGGCTGAAGAACTTTGAGTTGCTCTCGTCTCGAGCGAAGTAAACCGCTTTCATACCGTGCCACCGCGCTTCGAGTTCCCTTCAGCAATCCCTACTCTGCTTGCCCGACCCTTCGTTATACCATGGACATCGTTCGTCTTTCGAATTAATTCTTTACGCGGTCCCGTCTATCCCGTGTACACACGCGGACAGGCGAGCTTGCACGGGCAAGTTGCACGCGAAGCGAAAGCGTGGAGAACACAGACTGTTGCCGAAAGAACGTAATCTTCTCCGCACGTCGATCTCGAGTAACCCGTGGGATTGGCCCGTGCAGGATGCGCGTGCGAACAATTATACTTCTCGACGATTGAAACGCGAATGCGTATCGATCGTGCGCGATAGGTTCGCCTGTAATTTCACTTTAATGGGAGAAATTTGTAGCTGTTAACCGTTAACCCGTTCTCGGCCCATTTCCGCTCCCATAACCGAACACTCCGACGCGTGTTTCGTTGCTCGCGCGATAACCATCGGATTCGCTGGAAAGTTTGATTAAAAGCGCGGCCTCACGGCCACGGGAATGATTCATTGTTCCCGGAACGGGTGCACCTCGAACGCGTTGCTGCTCGAACAGGTGATACCGGGAAAAGCTGCGTCGGGAACCTGGGTGAAACGTTTTCATTGTTCGCCCGTTTCGTTCCACGGATCGGCTTCGGCTCGCGTGACGGTAAAAGTCCGCGAACTTTGCCACACAACATCGCCTCTCGTGGCCACACGCGACGACGCAAGGCGTCGACGGCCGGCAGTGAATCCTCGCCTCGATCGAGAGATAGCCAACCCTCTTCTTTCCCAAGTTCACCAAGCAGGGTCTAAGAGAGGATCGATCGAATTGCCCGTTTTCTCCCTCGAATCCCTTAGCTTGCACTTTGGATATTGGATTCCCGGCTGTTTGGCCAGCGACTCGACGCTGTTTACGAGCACTCGCCGCGAAGTGGTTTCCATCTAGTCATCGGGGTTCGAGGGAAATCCAGATTGCACGGAGTTTCCAGCGATCGTGATAAATAGAGTGGAATGCCAGTTTCGTTAATATCGGTATTATCACCGGGGAAATCGTCGGCGATTTATGAACCGTTTGGATTCGGTTGGTAATCTAGAATCGAGAGGATTAAGGAAGACATTGGGTCACGGTTTGATCCGCCGATTCTCTCGGCGTGATTCAATCTAGGCATAAAATTCCATTCGCGTAGCCAATTTGTAAGGTTCGCTAGGCGTGAGAAGGCGAAACCGCAGCGGCGCGCATTAGCCCGCGGAAAAAAACCTATTGATTATTATAAAACGACCAAGCAATATCTCCGGCTGCCTACTTACCTACTTACGGGTCCTGACGCTGTCCGTTGTGTTTCGACGTCGAACGAAAAAGCAACGCGGAACACCCCTCGGGATCGGCGAGATTCGCGTGCTCCCGCCATACTGCACCGTCATCGTCCCATTTCGTTATAGGCTTCTCGCTAATCATCCTCGCTCGAGCGTGATTCCCGCACGCATTAGCCTGGTCCCCCGATGGTCGTCATCGCGGCGAGATTTTCGTGGAAAGTGGAAGTGGAATGTTCGTTGTGAGAAGCGTGTAATTCCGCTCTAACGAGCCGCCATTCCGTCGAGAAAGTGGACGAGCCGTGGAAATCGCGTTGCTTTTCCACGATAAAAAGAAACGCTATCGAACGAGCAGTCAGAATCGAACGAACTAGATCTATTTTTCCGTTTCTTTTCCCAATGGAATCCGTACAAACGATCGTGAACGAAAACTCGAAACGTTCCTCGACCTATCCGATATCGACGATCCCGATCGAGATCGAACAGCGAGATCGATCTAGTCAAACCGCCGCTTGTTAACTCGCCGAGTTACCGATGCTTAACTTGGGCCAGATACCTATCCATCGACATGACCGTGGCTCGAGACATCGATTAATTTACCAGCTACACGATTTCGGAGTAGGAGTATCGAGAGAGTAGCCACTCGGAACTCCCATTGACGGTATATGGGACAGCTGGGAAACGAGCTCTCGAGCGTCGCGACACGAGGATCACGACGAGGACTAGAGCGACACACGCTTGCCCTTTAATCTGATACGTCGATCGCCTATTATTAGCGAAATGCATTGTCTCGGGTCCACGCGTGGCCGTTTAATCGGGACGCTCGCCGCTAATGGAAGTCGAGAGAACGCCCACGAAATCAAATCCATCGAGAGACGACGCGCGGCGTCCGGACGTAAACGGAGCAGGCGTATGAAGCACCCCGTTGGCTGCTTTAGCGCGGACGCATCGCGATAATTGATCGTTTGTCGAGGGAAACAACCCTCGCACGCCACGCGAGCACTCCTACCCGAGAATGCTGCGCGTTCGCGATTAGGATGTCAGTGTCGTTCAGGGGGGTTTCGAACTGCGAGTCTTTGTGGCAGGGAACTTGGCCTCGGGATCCTTTCGGTGCCATTGCTAAGAGCCGTCGTGCTCGCCTCGGATGCAACCAGACCAAGTTCGAATGCTCTCTCGAGAGAGATCGAGTGGGCTTTGCTCGAGAGGAGGACGAGAGAGTTTTTCAGAGACGGGATAATTGAATCGTGTAGGCGATGGTAGTACAATATGTCTCTAGAGGTATTAGATTCAAGAGGGAGGAATTTGTTTGACCTACATAGAGTTCAGCAGTTCTTTCTCCTTTACTCGAATGCTCTTTCCTATCCCTTTTTACCGTCTTTTTGTCTCTCTTCCTTTTCTCTTTTATTTTATTTTATTTTTTTTTTCTTATAATTCCATTCTTTTTCCATTCTCTTTGTTAAGAATTTTAACGACGACGAGGAATAACGCGTTTCGATCCCTGGAATTTTTTACTCCTCCACTGGGAAGTTTTTTCGTCTCGTTATGATCGAATTTTTCTGCTATTCTCCTCTTTTTGTAATTCTGATAATCGAGCAGTGACTTGGTAGCGAATTTTTTCTCCGGCACTTTTTTCCCCTTTCTCGCGGAAACTGGTTCTTCGGGCTTTATTTGTGGTCATTAGCAGCGATCAGATACGAGGAAGATCGGATAGAATCGAAGAAAATTAAGAGGCAGGTGGGTCACCCATATTTCTCTGAAAATCTACACTCGTTTCGTGAATTAATCATCAAACTATAAATGGGTTTCGAGGAAATGATCGATCGATGTTCCGCCATTCCGTGCGCGAATAGAACCGTGAGAACGGCCGGCGACGCGGAGAGATCGGGGGATACCGAAATCGGCGGTTTTTACCGGGGGATTTCGGCTGCGATTATCGCGAGTGACCCGCGAGCGAGCGAGATAAATAATCGCGTACAATGGTGACCGAAATTTAGCACGATCGAGTGGTGCCGGGGCCGTATTTTTTCCCTTGCACGCAGCGTTCGCGGAATATACGAGGCGGTCTCTGGAGGCATGTGCGGCGTGGCAAGTCGCGCGGAACGCATTATTTTCCTTTGGCAGCCTTAAAATATGTTGCTACTTGCGAGCAGTAGAAACGTGGAGAAGGAGGAGAGAGAAAGAGAGAGGAAGCTTAACATTTCGAACCTTGCGTACCACGAAAGCGGCGCGGAAACGAGGACGCTCGACGAAGCACGAAACAACGAGACTTCACTGTCGAACACGCCTCGAAATTAGCCAGCTCGTACGATTCTGTGTCAAGATGCTGTCGTTTCGAGAATCATGCCCTAACTTCCTCGCGACGAATTAATTGCCACGATCTTTTGGATCGAAAACGATCGTTGGGGGACAGTGTTTGGCAGTGCTTGGTAGCTTTTCGCAGCTTTTGGCACCCTTTTCTCGTAGTCTGTCCAACGAGGGAAGGCACTCCTCGCCGAAGCAACTGCTCGATCCATCACGACGCGAAACAAAACTCGCAATTACTTATCGCGGCACGCGATTCCAGGCGTATCGTTATTCCGAGTAATTGCTTTCTTAATGGAGACCGATTTCGAGGCCGCGCAAACTTTCTCGACCGGCAGCCGTAAAGTCAATTTGACGACAGTTAAGTAAATTTAGGTTTCTTGGACAACCTTGAGCCGGCGATGCGATTCGTGTCAAGCGATCTGACCGTGCACCGACCGATTCCCGCGAGATCTCGCGGTTCTAGGCGAAATTCCTAGATCGAGCGAACGGTACCCCTCGATTCACCCTTGTTGGTCCGAGGGGACGCGAAAATGCCACTTCGGCGTCCACCGGTCTCGTCGTTCCACTTTTATTCCTTCGGCGAATCGAGCGGCGATCGTTTCGTGGACGGAGATTCACGAATTTACGAGGAAGGCAGTAAAACATCCGAAAGTCGCCGGCTAATTAACCGGGAGCGAGAGTATCGATTCAGAGGCGACGATAACGAGCGGCAGGGTGGCCGGGCACAATGTCCACAGTGCACAGCCGGTACCGTTATTTTTTTATATTTACAGCGTGGCCACGTTCGAGGGCCCTGTTACGCAACTTTCGTAACTGTATATCGTGGACCGTGTCACGGGATCAACCGGAGAAATATATCTGGCTTCGAGGGCGAGCTTTCGGCGAGAACTTACGAGCCTTTCTGCCTGCCGTGCACACGGGAGTCGTCCTCCGGGCACGATAAATCGCCGCTTCGATACGCGCGACCTCGTGAAATACGCCATCACGCGTTTTACCTCCGACTTACCTTCCTATTCTCTTATCGCGAATTCCGCTGCCACGCTCCTCCGATCTTCCACGAATTTCGAGGTAAAACCTTAAAACGATCCGCTCTTTTCGTTCCCTTTTCTCTTCTTTTTCTTTGGGGGTGGGCGTTTCTTGAAACGCAGTACCTGGAATTTTTCTATCCTGACCGTTCTATCGATTCCACGATTCTAGGTAGTTACAAAATTATTTAATAAAAGTAGTATAGTTATAAAATTATTTAAGCAAAGTAGTCGAAAGAATGACACACGAATTTCGAGTTAAAACCTTAAAACTATCCGCTCTTTTCGTTCCCCCTTTTTCCCTTTTTCTTGGGGGGTGGGTGTTTCTTGAAACGGAGTATCTGGAATTTTTCTATTTTGATCGTTGTATCGATTTGACGATTCCAGCGAGTTACCAAATTATTTAAGCAAAGTAGTTGAAAGGATTGCACACGAATTTCAAGTTAAGTGCTTAAAACGATCCGCTCTTTTCGTCCCCTTTTTTCCTCTTTTTCTTTGGGGGTGGATGTTTTTTGGGTGTTTTTTAAAATGGAGTAACTGGAATTTTTCTATCTGGATCGTTCTATCGATTCCACGATTTGAACGAGTCGTAAAATAATTCTAGCAAAATAGTCGAAAGGATCGCACACGAATTTCGAGTTAAAACCTTAAAACGATCCGCTCTTTTCGTTCCCTTTTTCTCCTTTTTCTTTGGGGGTGGGTGTTTCTTGAAACGGAGTACGCGGAATTCTTCTATATTGATCGTTTCATGGATTCTATGATTCTAGTGAGTTACCAAATAATTCTAGCAAAGTAGTCGAAAAGATTGCACGATATTTATATATTAGTACGTGGTTAGGAGTAGTGGTTGTAGCGTCTGGTTAAAAAGAAAGCAAGTTTTGGTCTGATTTATTTAAAGTTGCCATTCGTGCACCAACGATGGTATACTTGGCACGAGACACAGCCATTCGAACTTCACGATCGTAAAACCGCGTGGCACGCGTGCTCGGCGTGCAATTTTTGGCCCGAGACATCGTCCTGGAAGTAAGATCTCGCTGCAGCCGTCGACGAACGGGCGCCACGACGACCCCTGCACTCTGATTAGACGCGGCTGCTCGAGAATTCGCTTTGCCCGTCGATACTTTGCATGGAAATTGCCTCGACCCAATTCGCTAAGCGACCAGAAGCTCCAGCGAAGATTCCCGGGGTACTCTGCAACCCTAATTCGTCGTCCATGCAAATGCGCCCGTTCTTGGCAGCCACGCCGTCCCAGCTGCGAGGTACTTGACGCGTATCGATCGAATTTCATCGGGAACCTTCTTAAGAGATCGTCGTTCCGCCGATCTTCCTCCGAGAGTCTTCAAAGGTTACGCGATTACCAAGACCGAGCGATGAAGGGGAGTTTTGGTCGAGTTTGCGCGGGAAAATCGAAAGCTGGAAGTGTTCTTCGAGCGAATTCGAGGCGAAAGACTTTTGTTCGCAGCTCGCATCCCCGAGACGAATACCTCTGCATCTCGTCTGCGTGGAAACTTTCACCAGCGCGCATTGTCCCCATCGTTATGCCTGCTCACACGCTGCAAACGCAACGAGGCTTTCGTTTCGCGAGTGACAGTCGGTTCGGAAACGGCGATCCTCTGGTGCACGATTTCTTTCGCGAGTCCACCAGTTGGAACGTCTCGAGAACGAAATCGGCGAACGCGTGACGAACCATACGTTTTCGATTCGAGTAGAAACGATTCGATCGTGACCGTTTCTTTCGTCATCGCGGCCGATCATCGTGGCCATGCACGTTCGACTCGCCTGTCCGGTGCTAGAGAATATTATTATTTCAAGCCTCGTCACAGGGTCGTTTAACGAGATCCATTTAGTTTCCAAGCAATAAGCTCGGACTGTCGGCAATTTTACATTTCGAATTTCTAAAGAAATCCACGGTAGACGAGGATGATCGTAGAGAGAGCCGTTTCGTTCGACTTCACGTTTGACTTGCTTCCAACCTCGTTTCTCACACGTAAATGGAGGGAACGATTTGCGAGAGAATGGCTAACCGTTCACCTCGGGGCCAGAATCTTTTTCTCTGCCGGGGCCACTTGTCGCTGTCATCCCCGAAATTGCATTGTTGCACGCGAACACAGAGACACCTCGTCTCAAAAGCGATCCTCCTTGCTGCCTTTACTCGATCCTTCTCCTCCGACGTCGCCCGAATCGTGTATGGCGACGCGACGTTTAACGATTCGGGGCCTACTCTCGAAAAAGCTCGATGACCCCGCGCGATCGTCCGTGCTTTCAACGAATTGCGGACACGTCTGATGGGAGATGGTCGAAGGATGGTCGAAAGGTGGTCGAAAGATGGTCGAAAGATAGTCACAGGATGGTCACAGGATGGTCCAAGAATCGACACGCCTCGAAGCGTACTTGGATCGTTTCGGGCCCATCTGCGCGATAACGAAAAATCCTGGCCAGCGATTTACAGGCGGTAAATCATCCGGCGAAAACAATGTTCCGTGGCACGAGGTCCGTTCTCTCGCGTTTTTTAACAATGCAGCGGAGAGTCGGTTACTCGAGGCCATCGGATGTGACATCGAATAAATGGACACTGCGCCGAGGCGGAGGATACTGGACGAGTTACGCCCCGGGATCGCGTTTTCCGACCGATAATCTTGCTCGATGAAATTTTATAGAGATCCTCGTATTAAAAATCGCGCTCGCGTGAGAAGAGCGGGAAATGGCACGATCCTGGGTATCTTTTCGTGATCGCCGCGATGAAAGGGCGGCTTTAAGCCGGAGCCTCGATTATCGGAGGCCATTGAGGGTGAGACGATCCGGGACGAGCCGTTTTGTCGAAGAATAAAGCGGAACTTTGCCCAATCGACTTCCAATCGCGACAAACTTTCTCCGGTATTTTCCCCGGATGAAACCTCGCTACGATGCGCTTTTGTGGTTTAAACCTGCCACGGTTAATCTCCCTTCCTTGCGGGTAGCGAGAGAAACTCCACGACGTGACTAGAGAAACGACTAGAAACCAGATGAATCCTAATCCTAATAACAATTAAAAAAATAACAATTGAATAAATCCCAATAAAGATATCGTAATTATTTACTAAATTAAATAAAATAAAATCTTAAATTTGGCCGATTAGAAGCATAATCGAGCGTTAAAAGGGAGATTAAATGCGGGAAGAGAGGGAGGGTAGAAATTGTGGCTGTGTAACCTTCTCGTCAAGGTTTTCACGAGCTTCGAGAACAAGGCCGCGATTGTTCTCGCGTTCTGCGAAACGAGCACGCGCGTGCACGCGCGTGTACGCGCCGGCAGAGCGTCGAGATCGTTGCCCGTGACAAACAATAGACCGTCCCGTTTCCACCCGCGACTTCTGCTTCTTTTTTTCCAAGCTTCCTCTTCCCATTTGGCGCTATTACGAAACCGCGTGTCTCGCCAACCGGCACTTTCATCCTTCTCCTTTCTCGCTTCCCTTTTTCCGCGATCTCTTTATCGCGCCGACGATCTCGTGACTCTTGAAATTACACGCGTTACGTAACGTTACCCGCTGCTGGCGACAATAACCCGCGCCGAGGTCGCAATTTTAGAAAATTCACCGTCTTCCGGATAAACACGACTCCCTGACAATGTATCATTTACCTCCCTCTTCTTCCCCCTTTTATTTCTTGAAATAGAGGTTGAGTTTAAATCGGGAAAAATCGTTGCCAATTTGCAAACGTATTCGCTGGCTGAACTTTGGCAATTGCTTTCGCGAAGAGCGCGAAATTTGCAGAATAAAAATGCTTGCTCGTTCCCGTCACGCCCGTCACTTCGACGAATCCTTCGAACGTCCCTGTATCGAGGGGAGGGTGAAAATATTAGCGGTATTCGAGCGGCGTTCGTCGAGCAGTATACACAAAACGGAATCAGCGGAGAAAGAATGTTGGACCACGGCCAGATCGCTTGGAGACGGCGTATCTCGGTGGAAGATCGGGGCTTAAATCCGCGAATATATCGAGACGCGAGCGGAGGACGGAGCGCGGAGATAAATCGAGGGATTGGTGTGCAACGGAGGCGGGAGAGACAGTGTATGGAACGAATGGTGATTTTACAGCCGAATGTTGCACGGAGATCCTTACTGGGCCAATGCGGCTTTACAGAACGGAACGGACGTTCTCTCGTTTCCCACTTTTTAATTGGCCTCGCGATGATAAATCTCTGCGCGCTCGGTTTAATTGCGCCTCACGGTGCGCGATTGCCGCGATGGATTTAACTCGATGAAAAATTCGACAGTGGTAAATTTCATCGATTATGCGGACGAATTTTATCGACGAAATCGAAGCGGGAAAACCCGGCACCGATTAATGCGCCGAGCAATGGCGGATAAGGCATCGAGGTGCCAGGCCCTTATCTGCCCGAGCTTTCCCTCGTCAAGCCGACCCGACGCGTAATCTTTGACACCTGACCGATTAATTACCGTGATTTATTTCGTCGGCTATTAATTATCGGCTTAATATTAGGGTGATCGGATGATGCAGCAGCGGCGGCGGCTGATTAATGTGCATCACGCGTGCGTGTCGTGATCGGAAATCAATAAGGATTGCACTACTGTTCGTGCTTGTGTACCTTATTAAGAAATAGTCGACTCGAGTGCGAAAGTACCGGGGGCACTTGCCGGCTGACAGGTGTTGTTCCAAGTTAAATACCACTCGCCGGGGTTCGAGGGACGGGGGTGTTGGCCATTTTCTCCAATGGGAGCTTCCACCAATCTTCTGTCTTTGGATCTTCGATTTATGCTCAGGTTTCTTTTACAGTCTTTGAACCGACGAGAGAGACTTTCTTCATTTCTCTCGTCTCGAGTACTCGTCATAGACAATTAGTGACTAGCCAGCTATTATATATATATATATTTTAAAAATTATTATTGTTCCACTCCGTGGTTACTTTCTCGAGAAATTTACAACAGGATAAGGTGGTTGAGAACGATAGTCGTTGAAAAGGAAAAAGTTTATTCGCTCAAAATCGTTTCTCAAGGTACCAAAAAGATGGAGACTAATGGTAAGAAGGGGAAACAGGTCATAAAGGCAAAAACCTGAAGCGATAGAAAAAGCAATCTAAAGAATTTCGCGGAAAGAAAAACGCGGTCTGAGCCGACAAAGAATCGCTCGAGTGCGAAAGCGCGGCGACAAGAAAGAGTAACCAAGGAGAAGATGAAAAGGAAGGAAGCAACAAAGAGCGCAGGGTACTTCCCTCGCTGAAAATAAGACGGGGAGAGTCCCCTAAGACGAGGGAGAAAATGACCTAAAATCCGTGGAATATCCGAGAATTCTAAAGGGTATAGAGAGTAGGAAACCGGCGTTCTAGGTGGCGCGGATTCGAAACACAAAGTCGCCGATGTGAAAATGACAAGACACACGCAAACCGAGCGCGGACGCGGTATAATGCCGCGTCTCGTCTGCCTCGTGCCCGACGCGACGGAACAAATTAATATCTCCCCTAGGAAACGTTTCTCCTTGTATTTATCATCATTCCGGTGTTCCCCGTGGTGAACGGATGCGGCGTGAAGCGGGGTCAGAAAATGCCGCTAGAAAATGTGTATTGCGACCCAGTGACACGACGAAGATCCCGGCAACCGTTATCGCGTGTTGCCGCCGCTTTTTCTCCGCGTTTCTGCGACACGTTTCAGGAATGCGTGGACGTTATCGATGCTGGCTTAGTGGTTCTCCATCCTAACTCCCTAACGTATGGCCTTTCGGCATGCTAGCCTTCCGCGAGCTGCGACCGAGTCCTCGAGATCTCTGTTCCAACCCCGGTGTAATTGCCATTTTCCGCCGCCATTTTCTCCTCGCCGCGTTTACGCGTGTTTCGCGATAGAGAAGTAGCAAAAATGGAACTCGACGAGTCGTCGATTTCACGAATGAAATCGTCTCTCGACGCCTTTCGACTTGTCGTCAAACCCTGGAGAACGATGCCCAGGGGTGCGAACGTCGGGGGCAAGATGGCGGATCCGAGGGTCCCCGGTTAACTGTATTTTAATTGTATCAAAAGACGCGCGGCGAAGGCGGTGATCGCGTCGGGCGAGTTAATTAAAATTTATTGCCACGTCGGGCACGCGTACCTTGGCGTGTGTTTGTTGAGTTTAATGGAAATTCTGGAGGGCGGCTGGACGGGGAGCGCCGGGCAATTACAAGGGAATAAACGGAGCCTTTAATTTAATCGTTAACCATGGTCGAAGTTGTCGCGAGACGGGAGAAAGAAAAAAGGAGTATCGGGATGAACGGGTAAGAGAGAGTCGAAAAGGAAACAAATAAGGGAAAAAAGGAAGAAACGGAGTGGTCCGTTCCCCAGGGATCGATCGCCCGGTCGCTCCTCCACTTCCGTCGTTTCTCTGTCCTTGAAAAGCAATTAAACGCAAGTGCGTTCCCCGTGAAGGGGCCACGACGAGAACGGGAATACTGTTGGCGACGCGGTCGATAATTAAGAAGAGAGAGTCGACCCTGCTCGACTATCTCCTCCACGCGTTATGCCGGCTTCACACTCGGCCGAATCTCCGGCGCCAGGGATGCTTCTTCCGATGCCCTGAAGTAGCACCGATCCGGTCCGCTTCGGGAGGATCTCGGCGACGAGGATGGAATGGAACGATCTGCCTGCTCCGCCAATGACACCGTTCCACGTGCACTTTATTGCACGGTTTACGGAAGTGTTACGACCGACGTGTAAATCCGAGAGAGATTTGTGTGTTCTTCTCGCCGATCTTTTTAGTTCTCCGTTCTGTATAGCGTGTTTCGTGGTTCGTTGCACCTGCACTGCTTGTTATTCTGCGCTTGACCGTTGTAACAATTAACTTCTTGATTTTGTATGGCGCGAGACGGCCATCACATTGCGGATTGTCTTCCCTCTGCGCCGCAAGTGTATCCGATTCGTTATCGAAACGAGCCGTTGTCTCTCCGACCCACTTACTACCCTCCGGTACTCGCGAGGAGAAGAAAAGTCTCGACTGGATCGAGTGCAGCCCTCTTCTGCCGAGCAACGGAGAAACAATCGGCGAAACGTTGGAAGCAAACGAGATCGATCCTTTCAACCCTCTGCTTAAAGGCTTTCCTCCGCGGCGGGTTATCCGACAAAGGGAAACGCGGCTTAAGGACGGGAGGTGGAGAGGCAAAGAAGAGGCAAAGAAGAGGCAAAGAAGAGGCAAAGGAGAGGTAAAAAGAGGCAAGAAGACACTCGATAGATATCGGACTCAATTACCCGCGATGCATCGAGCGGCGCAAATAAATTCAATTCACCGGCTCGCCGTTGTCTCTGCGGCCGGCCGTGGTCCAAGTGACCCACTTCCGCCGCGGATGCAGAGGACGAAGAAGAGGCTGGGCCGCAGGGTAAACGAAAAGGCGACAAGGAGGAAGGTGGCCGCGAAGGGAATGGGAAGAATGGCGGAGACGTAGCGGAGATGGGAATCGTGCGTGGCCAGTCCCGTAAAGGGGACCTTTTAACTGCGCCTCGTCCAATAAACCCGCGGGTTCCGTCGTGGAAATTCCTCTTTAGACCGTCGTAAAGCTGCCAACGCGTCCGTGTCAATTAGGGGCGCACACATGCCACGAAAATTCGGCACGAAAAGGCGAATCGAAATCGTGCCTCGTGCCAGTTTCCTCCTGGTACTCCAACTTGTCGTGCTTCCGACTATCAAGGTCGCCGATGCTGCAAATGCACGGGAATATTCAACGACCAACCTACCGTTCCAGTAAATCTACCGTGGTTTCCAAGTTTCTCACGGAGCACGGATATCGGTTCCATCGAGACTAATATCGTCGCTAAATCCTGTTACCTCTAGCTCCTACGTTCGATATTGGCTGGTTCCTGCTTGGGTAGCACAGCCACTGCTTCGTCAGGGAGTCGAAGATACGAAACGATTTTCCTCGGTAATCGGTTAAGCCGATTACCGGTATGCAAGTTTAAAGGCGTACTCCCGGGCGTGCAATCCCAAAGCACTCAGTCAGTTCTCCCTAAAACTCTCGGAGTGGCCCCCGCGAGTATCATCGACGAAGGAGACCACACGCGCAATTAGCAAGCCCTTACACGGGTCGAAAGAGGGCCGGCCTAATTAAAATTTCACTTAGCACGCAACGTTGCAAGGCTACAAGCCCCGAAGAACGGCCACTTGCTACATTTTTCTCGACGGAATACCTCTGGACCACCCTGTCGCGTCGGTGTGCAGACCCGTCGAACTCGAACACGCGTGTCGTCGTCGACGCAACAACGAAGCGCATCCTTCTTTATCTCCTCTTTTTTCATTTCCCTCCTCTTTTTTTACCCATTTTTATTTCCTACGCGGCTACTCTTATAACGAGCCGCAATTAGCGAGGCCAGGCCGAGGCAGCAATTTCGAGCATTCGTGTAACGTCGATGGCCATGATGGAGGGGAACGGGAGACGAGGAGACCGTTTCTAAGTCATCCCATCCGGTGGCGTGGTAAATTCCGGTTCAGCTAATCGGGCCGGCTGCGTGCATCTCCGGGCTGGGCGCATTCGAAATGAGCCCGGTCCCCCGCAGAGGGTCCACCATGTATTTTAAACGTATGCAAAGCCGAGATTGCCTACGCGATTTATGCCGTAACATTAAAGCCGGATTTCGCGTGATACAATTACCTCCGCGCTGGTATCGTGGATCGCGAAGGATGCTGGCAGCATAGGGGCACCCTGGGCGAAAATTAAAGCCAAGGGAGAGAGAGAGATCGATCTCGGACTGCTACGTGCCTTTGTAACACGGGGTTGATCTCCGAGAAAATGCACTCGACTCGGATGGGCTGACGAGATAGGGGTTAGAAATCGCGCGCATTCGCGTGAACCGGGTATTTCGAGGTCTTCGAAGGGTTCAAGCGGTTACATTGGCCCGTGTCACTTTCCTGGCACCGGTCCTGAACGTTCTCGGAACTCGTCCTTTCCCGAAACTATCTACGTGACGAAATGCACAGGCACGAATGCGTTCCCCTACTTGGAAGAACTCGTTACCTAAATCCCGAACGAACCCCGTGACACACTTGCGGCAACCTTCTTCCATCCAGGCCACCTAGCCTCCCAAATCGCTTTTGAAAACTGAACGAATCTTCTCGGTATCGATTAAACGGTCCCACGCGGAGATAAAAAGGATCAGCGCGTAATCCTGCGGGGTCGACGAGTTGCTCTGGCAGCTAGTCGAGGAAAAAGACGAATTGGCCGACGGTTCGGGGCGTGCCGCGTAATTCTTCCTTTGATCCTCGAGGAGGGCTGCCCTAATCCGATAAATGCAGCTCAGCCGGCTAACTCGAGGAAGAAAGCACCGTGTAGCGATGCATCTCCGGCATCGATCGCACGAGTCCACGGCGTCGAACGGGCCACGGTGAAAAAAGAAAGCGATTGTCGAGGAGCAGCCAGGAGAAATTCCTTTTTCAACGGAGTCCTGTCGGGCCTCTGCCGTCCGGCTGGAAACAATGGAGTCAACGGCGGCCGCGATACACGCGACGCAAGTGTACCGTGAAAAGAAAATGCATCTCGGCCGCGTGTTTCGATCTCCTCGAGCTTTGCAACGCGTGTTTCCCTATTAGTATTCCGTAGAAACTACCATTTCAGTCAAACAGCTCAGGAATCGCCAAATTCCCTAAACTAATCACTCTAACCACTGTGACGCCTCTCGAGGCATTGGGGATGTCGAGACAAGCTACATATACTCGTTTCTTCGCATCGAAGGTTAGTTCGATGAAAAGATACGTCTCTGCGTGCACAATTGTATCACGTTCGAGGAGCAAACGCTAGTTAGATCGTAGAGGGTTAAACTAGGAGCCCTGATGGGTCCGCCCTAGCGACCTAACGTTGGATTAGGTCGAGTTTGCGTCACACGGTAGAAAATAGGGAATTGTCAGGTGGAGCGAAGAGCATGTACAGTAAACTGGTCGACTTTAAAGAACATCGACGTTTAAGTCGCGTCAGGTTCCTGTTACGGGCAGATAATAATAGGAGATTACAAGTGAAACTTGCTGGAAAGGTTAGGAGTCGCGGCGGTCGGAACGGCGGCGCGGAACAGAGAGCGCAGCCCGGAAAAGGGGTTAATTAATCGTGTCAATTACCCATTTACCACCTGGAGGAAAAAAATCTCGGTTTCATTAGGCGTTTACCTGACATTTCCACTCTGAATCGCCGGACTTTTCTACGCGGCAGGACTCCTTGCTAGCATCCTATAACGCTTCCTCCTGTCTCTCTCTTTCTCTCTCCTTCTTCATCTTTCTCCGTTCGGTATCTAGCTCATCGCAATATATCTTGGCTCACGCGTTCGCAATTAGTGGACGCGTTTAATACAAAGCAGCGGCTTAATTAACGCGGCAATTTTCACCGGGTCGCCGAGTTATCAGCTGCGCAAAAACGTCGCGATTTCCGGGATAAGACGGAGCTGGCACCCCGAACTGACGAAATGCACCGACTCGGTGTTAATCAGCGGAACGAAAACGGAACGAAAACGGAACGATAACAGCTGTTGCCAACGGATAGACCAAAGGCGCTCCGAGCGAGTTACGATTTTGCCTCGTTAACCCGGTGACAGTGTAATTATTTTCTAGTAAATATGATCAAACGATAGCTTTAAATATTCCCAGCGTGAAACGTGTTAATTCCTCCAGGCTAATTGGAAGAGCGAACATCGGTTCGCGCGGCGTTTATTCCTCATGGGATATCGAAACTAAAAAGTTTCTCCTGTACCAGATAATCAGCGAGGAACTTTGGTAACAATGCGGTGAACGCGTATGCAGAATTGCCCATTATTTCCGCGGCGTACGCACCAGTTACGAGCCGAGAAAGGAAATGCATTTCGCGTTGGAGAGCGTCCGGCTGCGCTCGATACACACGATGCATTATCTGCCCGGGATTGTCCTCGACGGCACGTCTCTTCGTCGTTACGTCGCGAAAGCGATCCACCGTCAAGTTTCTACCACACTCTCGGCGATTCCCCGATTTCCGTTTTCCCGTTTTCCCGTTTTCACCGAGCAATTTCGAGCAAAGTCGAGCGAGTTTCGATCGATCCCGACCGGCTACGGGGATAGACTCGTAGCGGCGCAACAGAGGCTTTGGAATGCAAATGTCGTAGACGATACGACGTTGTTCGGAAAGCAAACTCGGGCGTTTGTGTTTCCATAACGCCATTCATAAATAAGTGGCGATATTGCGGCCGTGCCGTTGCGGAGTAATTAAGTTGCTCGAGTTGAACGAGCAATTTCGGGGAAAGTAAATATTCAAATGCCATTATCTCGAAGCCGCGGTCGAGCCGTGGACTCTGCCACGATTCCATTATTCGAGGAATAAACGAGGCGGAAGGTAGCCGGCCTGCAGTCCGCGCCAAGTGCCATTTATTCCCAATGGCAGGCTCTTCTCTCCGATATCGCGGGCAAGAAGGGATCGACGAGACGAAGAGCTCGAGATCGAAGGAAGGAGGAAATTAGCGGGTGAACGAGGGAACAATTAAACGGGGACGCGGTTGCGTAGGAAATTTTTCTTGCCGCTCCGAAGAAGACGGTACTCGTTAGGCCAGCGAACTAGAGCGAAAACTTCAAAAACTGGTGAGAGTGGCTTAGTCTAGAGGCACAGACCGCGCGTTTCGGTTTGTCTACGGCCACGGCGATATTTCAATTCGAAACCTCCTCGTAGAAATCAGTCGGCGCACGAATATTAATGATCCTTCGCAGCTCGGAGGCGCGGTTTCGTTTTCCTATCCTTTTCATCTTCTCCTTCGCCTAGCGTCCTCGCGTTCGCGAGCCTTCCTGCGCCGCTTTTACCTCTCTCGATTTCACGACCAGGCCGGCCGATGTCGATAGAGTGTCGTGAATCACGATCGCGATCGTTCCGCGAACGATCCGAACACGCGGAGAGACACGACGACCGATACACACGGATCATGGGATAAATAATTTCTCCGTGGAGGAACACGCGTCTCTGCCGCATACCAAGCAGCGTCCCATTCTCATTCACCCGATCTGGTACAATCTCACGCGCGAGATAATGTCCCCGGGGTCTCGGGTGTCGAGCCGATCCCTCGAAAGATCGCTGGAAGCGATGTCCACAGAGGGAGGAGACGCAGGACTAGACTCCGGACGAGACAGGTAGCTCGAGAGGAGGCCGTCGGCCTCGACTGTTCTCCAAGAGGTCGACCCACTTCGCCCAAAGGCGAGAGGGACCGTACTGGTAAGCAGTTACGTACATACACGTACACCTTACATACGTAAATATGTATATCTACGATCTTCTCTTTGCGTCGTATAACGGCCTCCCTGCCTCACCCTTTCTCCGCCTCTCTCTTTCTCTCTCTCCCATACTCTGCCATACAGCCTTCTTCTCCCCTCGATACGTCGTAAAGGTATTTCGAACGTGTACACACGCGCCGTTTCGATAAAGCGTTGTTCTCCCTTATCGCGATGACCGATCGAACCGTGGAAACCAGCAATGGCTCCGGTCACGCGTTCTTTTTCTGCCCGTGGAATTAACCCCGAGGGATTTTCCTTTCGATCGTTCACGCCTAACCACGCTATCGGCTGTTTACGTTCCGTTTCGTTTGTCCTCGACGCACTGTATCTGAAGCCTGTGAGGAATCGGACCCCGGGTCATCGGAACTCGTACGCAGTCTATACCTGGCTGTCGCGTGGATCGCGTGGCGCGATTGGTGTTGGTGTGCGTGACGATTTTCGTTGTTCGATCGTACGTATATACGTACGTGGACACTCCCGATAGACTATTTCTCTATTCGTCGTCTAATCGCGATACCAAGCACCACCCGCGACTGGGTTATTTTCGATAGCGATTACGTCGGATCTTCCACCGAAGGGATTATTACGGGCGGACAATAGCGCGGTGGAAGAGAGCAGAGGAGATAAGATCGTGGAAGAAGAAACACGCGAGGAACGACGCTGGTCCGCGTGAAATCACAGCCGGTATTCCTGGCGGGAGACGACACGTGGTTTCTGCAGGCACGCGGCTCCCTACTCTCCTCCGCGAGTTCCTCGTCCACGCTGGACGCAATCAGCCGATCCTCAAAGCGCGACCGGTAGTCGAACCGCGTGCACGTGGAGCCCGACGTGGCCTCTGCCTCCGTGGATCGCGATCAACCGACCGATCACCGGGCCCGATACCGATCGAGCTCCCATTCAGCCGGAGGATCTAG
This sequence comes from Eufriesea mexicana, assembly GCF_001483705.2. Lineage (NCBI taxonomy): Eukaryota > Metazoa > Arthropoda > Insecta > Hymenoptera > Apidae > Eufriesea > Eufriesea mexicana. The sequence goes on from NW_016925480.1 coordinate 40,943, forward strand.
CCGTGAACGTGACTGAGATCGTGGATGATCGACCGTTCGGTGTTACACGAGGCGAACGATCGATCGCGATCGATCCAGGCCTAATCGAACGTCGCTCGGGAACAGTAGTCGAAACGTGGATCGTAGTCGGTGAATCGGTTTTCGTGGAAAAGACCAGTCATAGCCTGCCGGGTCTGTGGATCGGGCTGGATTTCAGCTATCGGGCAAAAGAACGGACTCGGGGTGGTTCCTCGGAGTTCAGTGGCACATGTGATCGTGATCGGGAGGGCTACGACGAGAGTGTGCTCGGATTCTCGCGGGGATCAGCCGTTTTTGCTCACGCTGGATCCAAGGATCCGGAGGAATGGGTGGTCAAGAATGAAGAAAGGGTTGAACGTTCGGCTACGTAGAACGTGAGAACTGCTTCAAATCGGTGAGTCGGTTTTTCTTCCTCTGGTCCCGCGTCGTTCCAATGTTCCACGAGATGTTCCCACTCGTTTGCAGCCCCCTCTTCTTCCTATTCCCGGTATTTAACATACGCCAAAGTTTCTCGGTAGGAACTGCATCGGCGACCACGAACAGACCCCGGGAACATCGTAATCCGGGTTACGGGTTTTTGTTTTCGAGAACTTGTCCGAACATCTGTCGATTATCGTTCCCGTCGCCGTTTCTTAGATACTTTCTTGCCCGCGCAAAAACTCTCCGCGTCGCATCGTCGAACGTCGCGAACTAGGTTACCGATCTTTTACCTGAAAAATTTGCCTCCGATGCATTTCGCCTGGTTTTCATGCTCCTTGACTCCGTGGTTCCCGAGAAAATTTGTCAACGCGTTAGTCGAACCAGCCCCGAGTTGGGGTTCAGGACGAATACGAATGGAAAAGAAAAGAGGAAAAATAATTAACCGTTGGAAGATGTTCTCGAAAGTAAACATTCGACCTACTCGATTTCCGAATCGACCAGTCCCGTTGAGAAGACGGTGCATCGGGTTCGTGAGGCCCCTAATTTTCGCGACATGTTCGACACTAACTAGGGTAGCTTTTATAACACGGATTACCACTTCATCGTTGGTATTCCGGCCAGGCCAGAACGAGAGTGGCTTAATTTCCGTGAGCCAGCCACGCCTCTCGAATAACAAAAATGAAGACGCTGGGGCCCTCGGTAATGGAAATCGGCAGGATCGTGTATAATTAACCGAACCTGCTCTCCAAACACGGAAACCTCTGTTGCGGATTGAGTCAGTCGCGTTCTGACAGAGTCTCCTTCTCCGATTCCCACGTGGAACGAAAATCGGAATTATTGCGATATCGCGACGTTCCCAATGACACCTGCGATCACTCGCGTGCACTCTGCTCGAATTAACCGATCGTTCGATCGATTGCGATTGTTTAATCAGCTGATCCAAAATTCAAAACCCACGAATACGATATACCTCGGTGTGAGTTTCGTTTCTCTACGATCGTTTAATCACCTCTTCCGTGGATTCTCTAAAAACCGGTCCACGGATGCCCATAAATCTCGATGGAGAACAGAAATAGAGAGGCTCATCCAGATGGAGCAGTTTTATAAATCGCCGGCTGCTTACGTCGCATCCCTGTTATGCATTGTTGGAGAAACCGGTTGGCGGGCAGATCGGAAACGCAAATAAATATATCACGATAAAATGGAGGCGCGTAATCGGCGCGGTCTCGTCGGTCGCGATCGTTCCCCGGAATGTATCGCCGGAAGTAATCAGGAGTCCATAAAGCGACGTTCCCCGAAGACGTGCGACGGCAATAAACAACTTGGACGGAACTTATCGATTCGAGGAACGATAAAATTCCGCGATGGTTCTGGACGGCGACACGAACGGCCATTTTAACCTGGCGGAGGACGCGGTGGACGAGGACGGAAAGGCGTTCGCGGGGGTACAGAGGGTAATAAATCTCGGCGAGATCGCGTGGCTCTCCGTCTTCTAACGCGCACAATGAATATCTATTATCCCTTTTACTTTCTCCTGGCCGGCCATGGGACACCGTGTCCCCGTGTCTCGCGAACAGAAGCCACGTGTGCCGCAGACACCTGTTCGGTGTGTTCGATTCGACACGGTTGGGAATAGCTGGAGCCGCGAGACGTCGTTAGAAAATGGAGTTTAGCCGAGTTAGAAATCGGAGATGCGTTCGGGACTCGATTCGACGCGGGAGAACGCGCGTGGAAATTGTTCGGCGTCGTTAGAAAGCAATTTGTCGGAAGAATAAGGGTAACGCTTTTACTCGCAGCGACGCGAGACAGCTTGCGGAGTTTGCAAGCTGTTTCCGCTGGAAGCTATTGTCGCAGAGTCGACTGCAGCTTCCGGGCTCCGGCGCAAGTTGCCCGGGAGCCGGATTTTCCTCCTTCCTCCGCCTCGATCCTGCAAATTGATTTTTCCAACCCGGGGATACGTTCTATCGCGCTCCGGGAAGAAATTCGGTAAAAAGACGACGGGCTGTCTGCCTTCTCGGATACTCGGATTTTCAGTGCGGCTGTCTCGTTATCGATATCTCGATCGCAGCGTGTCTAATTTCTGGGCGCAAGAGCGTCTGTTGAATTAACCTAGGCGCGACAAGAACCCGTCTAGACTAGTTCTTTTTCCGTCCGGGGTATATACGTAACGTGGCATCATCATGGCGAAACAAAGAAACGCGCGTTAAAAAGGAACGATCGATTATATGCTCGGGACGAAACACGTAGTAGCTTCGACTTCGTTCTTATAATTTATAATTTAAATCGATTTCCAGTGGATAAGTTAATTTCCGCTACAAGTGTTTCTTCGCTGTTTAGCCCGAGGATTCCTCGATCGTCTATCATCCGATCGCCTGGATCGCTGGATCAAACGGACTCTAACGAACGTTCGAACAGGACCTAAAATATTCCGAGCGAGAAAGTGCGGATGGTAGCGCGATTAACTGTAAAAGCGTCGATCCGATGGCCAGATGGCGAGAAGAAGGAAGGATGCGTTTGAACAGTAGCGCAGAGCTAATCAGTGAAAGTGCCACACGACCAAGTGGCCGCGCTCCTTCTGAAAATCGAATCGACCCACTTGGAGAGTTGCACTTACGATTCTCCTTTGCATCTTTCCCGGGTCGTCATAGGCACCGAACGCAGGTTTGACTCGCCAGGCCGATGAACAGGGAACAAATGACGACCCGATGGTTTTCGTGCGTTTGGTGCCCGCTTCCTTAAGTGGGTTACGCGTCTTTCGTCTCGTTCCAGTCCCCTACTTGTGACACGCCGATCGTTTCATTGCCTTCGATGACTATGCCGCTCGAAACCGAGCGCAATTCCCTGCACTCAGAATGAGAACGATTGTATCTGCAAATTGATTTCTATCGATTCGTCACGAGTTTCTTCTCGAACCACTATGTCGTTCTCTAATTCCCTCTAGCCGCTGTCATCTAGGACTATCTCGTCGACCAAGTTTCCGTCAAGCTTCCACTTTCGCTGCGGCAAACTGGAAGAAACCGATGACTAAAAATCGGTGACTAAGCCAATTGGATTTTTCGGAGTTCTTGGAAGGTCTTAAGTCATATCCAAGATGGCGGACGGGATCGTCGAGTCACGAGGTTTACGAGCTTTCCGAGCTACTTAGATATGGATCGATCTTCGCAGTCAACGTTTCACCTTTTGAGAAATCCTTTTGTTCCAAGCAAGGCACAGCTTCGAAAGCATAGCGACGAAGGGAAAATGAAACGAATCGATCCGCGTTATGCGAAATTAGAGGGACTCGAATCGAGGCAGTCGCGCGAGGACTTTCGCGAAGTCGTAGGATATCGTTGGATTTCCAAGCGAGATACCGATCTGATCCTATCCTGTTAGAATTTCACCGAGTCACCGAGAAATCCTTTTGTTCCGAGCGAAAGAGAAAGAGCCGGCATATGGCGGCGTGTCGTTTCGTTTCATACGGTGTCGATGGAAGCGAAAACGAACGGACGATCGAGATCCATCCAGGTGTCCCGATTAAATCGCGCCGCTTGCCTCGGATATCGCGCTCGAGCGATCCGAGTTCGCTCTCATCGAAAGTCGCAGGTGTTAATTTCATCTTGGAGCAGCAGGCACATCGACCACAATACGGTCGGCTGTGTTCTCGAATCGAACGCTACTGGTCAGCCGACCATCGCCATTCCGCTCTAGTTTCGGACTGCCTTCTCTGACGGAAGATTCGGGACAAATTGACACCACGATGGACAACTGGTTTCACAATTTCTCACCTTTTTCCTCTTCCTCTCGTTGCCTTTTTATTCCTGTTCTATCGTTTTTATCCCTGCGGTCGGGACATGTACTGGTCTGGTTAAGCCCTCCCTGGAGCCTGTAAAGTAGGGTACTCCGTCATTGGTCAAACGTGTCACCCGGGTATAGTATTCGATTTTGACGTCGAAATTCTTCTCGTACGTTTCGATATTAATAAATCAAAAACTCCCTTCTCTCGTTACCTTTTTATTCTTGTTCTATAGTCTTTTATTCTTGTGGTCGGGACAAATGTACTGGTGTGGTTAATCCCTCCCTGGAGCCTATAAAGTAGGGTACTCCGTCATTGGTCAAACGTGTCACCCGAGTATAGTATTCGGTTTTGACGTCGAAATTCTTCTCGTACGTTTCGATATTAATAAATTAAATATTCTCTTCTCTCGTTACCTTTTTATTCTTGTTCTATACTCTTTTATTCCCGTGGTCGGGACAGATATACTGGTGTGGCTAATCCTTGCCTGGAGCTTATAAAGTAGGGTACTCCGTCATTGATCAAACGTGTCACTCAGGTATGGTGTTCGGTTTTGACGTCGAAATTCTTCCCGTACATTTCCGTATCGAAAATTTATTTCGATTCTAATTTCATACAGGGAGCTATATTTTATCGGTATCTCTCAAATTTCATTAAATATCGCATCGATCTATGATAAATAATTCCATTTCCGGATAATAAATACCGATTCTAAAATAATCCGGAGCCACTGTTAGCCCGGGGCATCGGCCATTTTCTTAGCTCTCCGTAGAATACCCGCATAGTCGGTACTCCGAGATCGGTGTTATTCGCAATGGATTCGCGAGAAATTCTCCACCGTTCCTGCACGCTTCCAGCGACCCCTTTCTCTCTTCCACTTCTCGAATTCTTTCCGCTGCGGTTCGGTCGAGGCCGTTAGACCATTTCATCGTCACGGTCCTCGGACCACAAAAGATTTGTCCTCTATACCTCGGCTGAGGATTTGACCCAAAATCGGTCGGCAGATCGGTCGCGAATTCGCGAAACTCCGGCCGTTTAACGCGGCTAATTCGCACGCGCGCTTTCTCGCGTCTCGATTAGCGTCCGGCCGTTAACGCGGCCCGGCTAATTAGCCTTCGGCCAGAGAACGAGCCGTGGCGCGTGAAAAACGCCTGCAATTGTATCGGCGAGGATGATAAAGCGTTCGTTGCGCCACGGACAATGGCTCTGCGACCGATCGGTTCGTCCTATTCCCACGACGTTCGCGAATCCTTTCCTCGCCGCGAAAAATCCTTTACCTTTCTCTCGCGTTTCGCGCCGCTCCTCGGACCCGAGTTTTTAGTCGGTTATCGGGATCCTTGCCGATTTGTGTCGCGGCTGGGAGAAAAGTAGGTGGCTCGGCAGGCAGCGACGGTCGTTAATTAATTAACAACAGCCTCCACGCACGAAAGAAACCTCGACTAGCCTGCTCCATTGTCAAGCCTGTCAGCCGGCTATTAACTTATCACGGAGGTAAACAAGGTTAAAACGCGTGACGGTGGACGGAGGAGCGAGAGAAAAGAGGTTCGTCACGTATCGGCGTAATTCTCGTGGGACACATAGTGGCACGGTCGTCAATTACGACAAACAGCGGAACGATCCACGGGGAATCGAAATTACAGGCGGCGGCGATTCCATCGGTCGATCGGAAATGACGAGATACGACTTCTCGCGAAAGCATCCGGAGAGAGATCGGGACCGTTGTTACGAGCTGTGACGGAAGCTTGCATTCCGACCTGCGTTTCCGTGTTCCATTTAACTCCTTCTTAGCATGCCAGGCTCGGTAAACGGAGGATCGATCGTCTTCCTTCGATCTTATCCTCGTGGAGTTGTCGGCGACGTTGGAAGGCCTCTCCGCTGCTCCACTGAGAAGAAATAGGGATCGCTTTATGGAGAAATCCAAGTTAGAACTCTACGTGCACTCGCAGGAATATCAAACGTTCCGACCAGATAAGAAATCGAATCCGGTTAATTCGGCGATTTTACCATCGACTTTCTTAACAGGTTGATTACCATGGTGGTCATCGGTGACCAGTGATGCTAATTTTTTAAACTTATATTAATTTTATTCGAACCATTTTTTTAAAAATAGGATCATCGTAAATAAATAGAGAACTTTGAATAGAAAACATTAACAATTTCCACCATTTCTTTCTTCTTTGTCATATTTTTTAATAATTCATCACTATATCCTAAGAATAATGGTAATTTTATCGTGGTCCCTTGATTACCTTTAGCCATCGACATTCTTAACGCGTTAATTACCATGGTGGTCACCGGTGACCAGCGATACTAATTTTTTAAATTTATTTCAGTTTTATTCGAACCATTTTTTGAAAATTTGAGAAACGTAAATAAATAGAGAACTTTGAATAGGAAACATTAACAACTTCTGATAGGATTTTATGTAGGTTTTACTTACAAACCACAACACTTTTTCTGGATATCTATTTTACTTATATTGGTACACACGATGTTTCTCACATTAGATGTTATTCAGAACTATATTCGTAACTCCTCACACACGCACTCATACTTTCATACACGTTACTGTCGTTACTGACTTACAGTTGAATAAATATTCGTGTTTCCTCACAATTTCCACCATTTTTGTTTTCTTTGCCATATTGTTTGATAATTCATCATTATATCCTAAGAATAATGGTGATTTTATCATGGTCGCTTGAGCGTTCCTTATAAAAGGTGCGTTGCAGTCAAAGTGTTAAGTTGTTTCACACTGTACATTCCTTGCTCACAAGGTAGGACCATGCTCATCCTCGAGATCATGATTATAGCGCGTCTTCGACTCGCATTCTCTCGAAAGGAGAGTACTATCGGACCTCAATTCCATTCGCATGATTGTTACTAGATCGACTCGTTAATTAATTCAATATCTCTACAAGTATACCTCGATTCCGCCATTTTGTCGGCTCGAGGTTTACAAGTATCGAATGGTAGATTCCCGGAATCAGCGGCTCGGCTATTAATGCTTAAACAGTCTTTGTTTTTCCATCATTGTACACCATTTTATTCGCACAAGATCTGGTCCCGTTGAAAAGGAAGAGAAACACACAGGCGATATAAAATTTTCGTTTTTTAGAAGGATGGTAACTACATCTGATACGCATCCTCGTCACGCGCGAGGCAGGAGCACCGCGCGATCGCTGATCATCAGAGGCACGCAGAGCGCGCCGGGAAAATTCGAGGTGAAATACGCTAATTAGAACGCGTAGACGAGCGGTCGTTCGCTCGTGGCCGCAGCTCCGCCCTTAAATCCGTATTCCAGTCACGGGTATCGACTTTTCTGTCAACATCGGATTGGAATAAGCGATCTCCGATACGGCCATTAGCGATCGTGACCTTATTTCCCGTGGCAATTGGAGGCCGCGTTGAAATTTATCGAACCGTTCGCTGGCAAAACTACCAACGGTGCCATGACGTTCATGAGAAATGAAATCGGGGATGATATTGTCGGATCAGACGCGAATGGCGCGTTACGACGTCCCGCGACGAGCGTTCCGCTCGTAAAATACGAGAAGCAGTCGCTGCGAATACGAACGACAGCTATATACGACTATAGAATAGCTATGTACGCGCTTTTTCTTTTGAAGAAAAGAAATTGGGAAAAAATCAGGAGATAAATTACACGGCTTCGTTAGGGTACGCGATGGCGTGGGGACGTTAACTGCTCGATTCTTCGTTAAAACTCGAGGTCTTTAATTCACCCGGCTCGCGTTTCCTTATTCTCGTAATATCAGCCGTATCCGTGATTAACGAATCGCAACTGGGAGTCGTTTTAAGCGTACCCAATTAGCGGGCACGGTTCACGAAACGATCCCATCGCGAACGGTACACCGGCCAAATGGGAGCTTTTAAAAGACACAGGCGACGCGGTGGAAACGAAGAGGCACACACGCGCGCGTGCGAGCCAAAGTTGCATACGACTTTAGTAACCCTGTTTTACGGTACACGCGGCACCAGCCACCGGTGGACTGGCTTTTATTTACAGTGCGACCAACCGGTGGCCTGGCAAGGGACCGCAAAGGGTCAATGGTTGCAGCCCGTTAAAACCCGGCGTGGCAATAAATTTAGCCCGCCGCGGATTTCGCCGCGTCTGCTCGCTTAAAAACCTCGCGCGTAACGCGTTTCCTCCGTGTCTCTGGCCGAACCTTCGATTTCTATCGCGAGTACGCGTGCTCTTATCCTTGCGAGAAAATAACGAAGGAAGGTAACGTTCGTCGAAAAATCATCAAACCGATGTTCCTCCAGGAATCGATTAACTCGATCGTAGACGTATCGTAGATTACGATATAATAACGAGACGATAGCAGAGGAGAAGGAAGAATTCAAGCATTATTAGCGTTCAACCTACCACGACCGGTCGAAGAACCAACATGGTGGAAAAATGAAAGAAGAGGTTCAAAAAGTATCGGAAAATTGATAGTACTTACATTATTGGATCGAATGCAGAATATTTTCTAAAAAATTTGGAAATGGTGGATTAGGTTATGGCGGGTATAGCGTTAAACACGCTCGACGAGTGGACGCGTGTAGCGGTGGCTAGCGTGGCTAGAGTGTTTGGAAAAGACTGCAGGGCCAGGAAATGGGTCGTTTCCCATGAAACGGATATAGCGCGGGGTCCGAGGCCGGCGGGCCCGTTCCGCTGCGAGGCTAATAACACACGCATCATCGTGAATAATTAACGTCTCGTCTAGAAGCGACGGAGCTGCGCTGGCCGTGCCAAGTGAAACGGGAGACATCGCGCTCGTGGGAAGGCACGGCCGAACGAGCCTCGCATTTTCATCTGCTCTCTCGGTCCCTTCGCGATCGTGAACCGAACTCGAATCGGACTCGAATCGCGCGTGATCGCTGATCGACCGTTGATTGGCGTTTCCGCGAAACCTGGCCCCAACTGTCGCGGAGGTGTGCCCCGATGAA
>NW_016925480.1:50126-65791 GCF_001483705.2 Eufriesea mexicana
ATGCCGAGAGCAACGACTTTCCAATACCGTTTTATACCGCGAGACTCTAGGAAGAATCGCGAAGCGGAACTTTGGGAAATATCGTGAATAATACCGCGAAGAGATCGTTTGCTCGTCAAGACGTTTAATCGGCTGTGGAATAACAGTGTCGCCATTTATTCGAGGCTATCGTCGTCGTTCCTTCTGTGAATCACGTTTGAAGATGTATGACGAAGTTAACTATTATGTCTGAGAAGCGGATATGGGTTTCTGTATTTTCCGAATTACAAATATGATTCACTCGTGTTAGAGACATTTGAAAGAGTAATTTTGCTCGATTTTACCGTTTTTATCGACTGTGCATTAGGCTTCGTAGATTCCTATGCATTTTCCAGATAATTAACACGATGACTGCCTTGGTGGTCATCAGTGATCGGCGTTTGTGTCCTTAGTATAGCCATGGTGGTCACCAGTGTCAGACAATACTAATTTTTTGAATTTATATTTGTTTTATTCTAACCATTTTCTGAAAATGTAACATTTTGAAATTTTAATAATTTCCACCATTTTTTTTTTTATTTATCATATTGTTTGATAATTCTTCGTTATATCCTAAGAATAATGGAAATTTTATCGTGGCTCCTAAGCGTGCAATGTAAAATTGCATGTCAGTCAAAGCGTTAATAAGTAGAGCGAGTGTTCGTAAACTGCGACGAGTCCTCCGAATGAATAACATTCGTCGATGTCTATATAGCTTCTCGAGAAGGGCATTGCTCGTAAAATTTTACTATTCCGCGATGAAAGAATGGGAAATATATTTCCATTCGACGCAACACACGCAAGCGTCAAAGTTCTCGAACGAGAGACCATAAATTCCCTGACCCGTCGTAAGAATCTTTAAATTACTCGGAGACAAAACCCTCTCTCTAGACTTACGACTACGAATTGTTATTGTCATTACTATCGCTGTTAAATAATAAAATTCAACGAGCAATGCTGTTTTTGCTAAGCGATGCAGCGAGAAGAGGGACATATTCTATATGCAACGCTAATCGATATATATTATTCATTAAGGAAGCTTTCTCTCTCGTGTCGTGGATCATAATTTCAACCTGAGGCAGGTTGACGAACCTCCACCTCGGTTACAATCGGTCACAAAGGTTCTTAAGCGACGATTACCGACATGGATCGATGAAAATATCTCGATGGCACGCGTTGGAGGGCAAGGATAGCTGTCAAAGGTCAGATGTGACACTTGTTCAAGCTTCCTGGTGTCAGAATCACAGCGAGTGAGAAAAAGAAAGGTACTGCAAATTTGCATTACTGGGCGTAATATATTCGGACCATTCTGCTTTACATTCCCAGTTCTGTTCGGCCAGCAGAGTAGCTAGCACGTGCCACACCGAGACATGTCCTTCTAGGTTACTCTACATCGTTACCTGACGTGGACTGGAGTACTCGCTGTACTAATCGTGTCGTTACAGATCACGTTTACAATTCTTGTTCTACAAGTTCGATCGCTAGATTGCCGAAGATTTCCAATGAATACTTCTTTGAATAAATTTACCCCTTCGCACTCGACGACTTTTTGGCTAAAGAAGAATAGGAGTTCAAAAATTTTCTGTTCAAAAAGCTGACGATATTTTTCTGAGCAGTGAATGAGAAGTCGTATGATAATTAGACGTAGAATTATTTGATTTCGATACCTCGCACACTGTTACATTATCTATAATTTGACATATTAATGAATATCGAGCTTCGAAATTTTATCAAATGGCGACTGATGGGTGCCTCTTGAGTGCAAAGGGTTAACCCTATTGAACGTTGACACCTCTGCTCTCTGAACTTCGGTGGAAGACACCCCTCTTATAGTAAACAACCAATTATTATTTCGTCTGAACTTCTGGAAGATGCTGGATGACTCTTCCCCGGAAGTTATCGCTTTTCCGCTCATCTTACTTAGCGGAATACCGTGTAGATATGAAAATCTCGTAACGGTATTATTAATAAATATACAATTCAATTACAAAGAAATCTCAACGTCGCGGAATACGTTCGACAATGATGATCATCTTCGTTCATCTTTAACCGCGATGGTGGCAGTGCTAATCAGTGCACGGCGATCGTTCTGGCCTCTGGAAATCTCTGGATATAAACGTCAAAAAGTCTTATTTTGCCCGAACCTCTGGAAGGTGCTGGATGACTCATTCCCGGAAGTTACAATTCGCTGTTGTTACTTAGCGGAATGCCGGGTAGATATGAAAATCTCGTAACAGTATTATTAATAAATATACTTTAATTACAAAGAAATCTCAAAGTCACCGAATACGTTCGACAATGATGATCATCTTCGTCCATCTTTAACCGCGATGGTGGCGGTGCTAGTCGATGCATCGCGATCGTGGTGACCTCTGTAAATGTCTGGGTATAAACGTCAAAAATTCTTTCCCGTTTTACCTCGAAGTCCCCTATCGAACGTCGCGGAGTAACGCGAAACCGATGACACGTGGAGTTTTTACCGTTCTCTTGAACCATGCGACTCGTCCCGTCCATAAAACGCGGCGATTGCGCGCGGGACAAGAGAAAAGCATAAAACGTTGGCGCCGGCTCGCTCGCCGGCTAATTAGACTAAGCGAGCGGAGCCGCGGCGCAGGAGTAAGAAAAAATCGATTCCGGCGAACCGGTTGAATCCTCTGGATCGGATCGCAGTGCCGTGTACGTCGGACGAATGTGTGCCAAGAATCGTAGAAGCAGCCTCGGGTCCGTAAAGCGGTTTCGAGGTGGCCCGGCGATTCCGCTCGGCCAAAATCCGAGGCCGATAAAGCACGCGCGGGTAAAACCGATTATCGGTGGCCGGCGAGAAAAATGCGATCTCGTGGCCGTTAATTGACCAGGAGGCTCGGGTAAAATATCGGCGATTAATCGGTAACGGCGCGGAATTTTTCGCGAACGGTTCTTTCTTCGTAACCTCGTGAAACGGCGAGGCTGGAACACGGCGCGGAGGAGATGGTCCCGCGAGATAAGGTTTCGAGCGTTCGGCGAAGAAATCGGCGGTCTCTTACGAATGTCCGAGGAATATCCGTCCCGGCGGAGTATAAATTTCGCGTAAGACAGTTCGCGGAAAACAATTAGCGGGAACGTGGCCGATCGCCGAGTGGAAGCTCGAAGGCTGTGCTCGGTGCGCGAGCGAGCGAGCGAGCGGGCGAATGTGTGTCAATCGAAAGCCGGTTTCTAGGTGGCGTCGAGCATCACCGGCCGACGATTTTCAGCGTGGAATTAATGGGGATCATTAATATCGCGGTGTAATTACGTGTTTTACGCAGCCGTTCGGTGCGTATCGCCTGTTAATGCTCGTTATTAATACGACCGCGTAATAACGGTGCGTGGTGCACGGCTATTGATTCATTCGAGCGGTCGCCAATCTTACGGCTGGCTCGTAACGTCGGTGAAAATCGCGATTACCGCGGGGTTAAATTAATATTTACACTGTGGCAAATCGCGTAAGACGAATCGCGGCGACATCGTCGTAAATAACCGTACGAATACCGCGGAGGATGCCTCCGGACGTACGCGCCCGCGTCCTTTTACTCGGGACCGGCGCGACGTTCACGAGCCCTGGACAATTTCTCTGGCCGTCGCGCAAAAACGAGATCGATGCGAGAACCGAAAGGTTTTTCGCCTTCCGGCACGAGGAATTCGAGATCGCTTGTTTTTCTGGGTCACCGCGCTGGAATTTCTTTTTTATCGGCGCGAAAAATCCGCTCGATCTCGCGGCGATAGGGCAAACAGGCGAGCCGAGTCGCGGATTCGCGCGTGAATTCCCGAGCTCACGATCACCCCGTAAAAATCACCGCTGTTACGCGCGTACACCGTTCTCGCGCACCAACCATCCCAAGTGGGTCACTTTTACCCCCTGTAGCAAGCTGGATCGCGATCGCGATCGAAGATCGGCGCGCGCGATGCGAGCGATCGCGTCGTTGCGTGGCATCGATCGCGTACGCGAGTACGGCCCGCTTCCAGCCGATAATCCCACCGGCCATTTTTCCGAGCATAAACCGCGTCTACGTCCAGACTCGAGCCACGTATCCTGCACGTGGAACGAGAGCAGTCGCGTTGCACGTTTCTCGGTTTCTCGATGACGCGAAAGATTCGCGGAAACGGCGCGGATAATTCGAAGCGATCCGTAATAGGGGTACTCGTCGTTGGCGATCATACACCCGACGAGACAGGTCGGATGGTCGGAGGTATCGAGCGGACGGAGGATTTATGGCGATGCGCCATAGAGATAACAGCAATTATTACCGAGCGTGCTACTTCGTGAATTTACGATCTCGCGAACGACGCATTTGTCGCGATCGATCGAAGATCCGACTGCGAGATCCCTCATCGGGTATCGCTTACATTGTCGTGGAGCTCGTTTGCCGATCGAGATATCCGCTGGAACGACGCGCGCGAGAGCTAGGAAACGATGGGATATATCCCCATGAACGATCGCTCTCGTACACGAGTCTCGTCCCACGGGGAAAGTAGCCGTTGGCAAAATAACGAGCGTCGTTGCGTAATATTTCATTTATTTCGTTTACCCGTAATATCCGACTCTCTCGGAGTAACAGTCGAATAGAAACGAGCAGGAAGCGGTCGCCAAGTTTCACCGACTCGGCCGTCTCCGGCAGGTAATACCTGGCGGCAATTTCTATTCGAGAAACCGTAGAAACTCGCTGAGCATCTCGCGAGCATCGGCCAGGATCGGCCATGGCGACGCCGTGGAAGAGGAATCGCGCGAAGATTCATGGGGAAAGAGCGGAAAAGTGCGACGGTGGGTCGGGCGAGGATCGAAATCGGTGGACGCGAATGCGCAGCGGGAAAACGTGCCCTCGGCGTCTCCCTGACACGTCTGCGTGGCGCAATAGCCCCGGGAACAGGCCTTGTCGCCATTAAAATGCATCGTCCGTCGTGGAAACACCCTTTCTAACAGTTATAGACCGCCCGCCATAAATTTTACCGGTACGAGCAGCCTGCTCTAAATGGCGACGCGAGATTTCTACCGGGACTAAACGGTCGCCACTTAGGATCTAACCTTGCCAATCATCGATTCAAATCCGAATATCTCCTCTACCGGTACGTTCGGTCACGCTCCCGTTTCTCGTTGTTTCTCACCTGCAAAACCACCTACGAGGAAACGACCGGATCTTTCAACAGCCTCGACGTTTCGACTGGATCCTCTCCTCCACCGTTTCACCTCTTTCTTCCCCTTTCTTTCCTGCGTCCCTTCCATCGCCGGCACCCGGCCACGTTTTTCTTGCCTCTTCTCTCTCGCCGGTTCTCTTGCCGAGCAACGCCAACGCCCATGGCGTTCACCCGTCGACCTTCTTAAGAGAGATCCGTCGACTTTTCCATCGTCCATCGTCCTCGATCTCGGCGGGTCTCTAAACGCCGAGGAACCGAGGAGATCGCAGATAGATGACACGCTTACGATAACGAATGACACTCGCGCGATCGCCGTGCATCGACGAGGATCAGCCCGACCTCGCTCTAACCTTGCCCTACCCTCGCTCGTCCGTCCCCTCGCGTTTCCCTTGTTTCCGACACCTGGACGCATAATTGAGGAAAATATAGGGGTAAAATGGGCGTCTTCCCGTTTCGTCTGAACCAATGCGAAAATCGATCCGACCAGGGACAGTATCCGTTTCTCCACGGTCTCTCTGTTTCCGTGCATCCTCCACCTGTACGCGTCGTATCCCCGATTAGCAGCCATTCCTATGCGAGTCCCTCTCTCGACTGTTCTCTCGCGTACGAGAACGATTTCTCTCGGCTAATCAGCGGTAATTATCTTGCTGCAGCGCAAGAAGAGAGGTGGTGGGCGTGCGTGCAAAACCGCTGCTGGCTCGGTGGAAGCGAGTTAGGGACGAGTTCGAATGAGCGATTCGCGATAAATGTCCACTGACGGGGCCCGGCCGGGGTCATAGGCGACGATCGAGGCGCGGTTTATCCGCCGGTCTCGAGTCGAAAACGGGAGTGGCGTTTACCGGGAATCCGCGCAACTGCGGATTTTCTTTTTCCCTTATAGGCTCTCTCGAGAGAGACCGGATCGAGGCGATCCATAAAAAGAGGCGCGCTGTTGCAAGCCTATCGCGCGTTTTCACCCGACGCGCTCGGACTTCCGGTTGAAAAGGTTTCACGTCGGAGTCGTTGAAATTTTCATCGCTCGTCCCATTTTCTCCGGACGAATTCTTCTACGTTCCAAAAAACCAACGGTCCTCGTCTCTCTCCCCCGTTCCGCCCACCCGGCCCCTCGTCCACCGCCGGCGTGACGAATTAATACATTATTAATAAACGGCGGTTACTATCGCGGTTTCTCATCGTGCCCGGGCATCGGGTATTCCGTGCATGCGAAATATCGCCGGACCAGGTGGAAAAATCGTCGGCAGTGCAAACACGCGAGCTTTCACGTGGCCGCGGAACAAAATCGCGGCTTCGTGTCGACCGGCAATGGCGGCCAGGCCTCGTGGAAAAGGAGAAATCGCCGGTCGTCGCGCGGTACTCTTGCCGCGCTCGTACGCCTACCTCGTACAATTAAAGTAAAGCATATCGCATTTGCATAATGACGATGCGCTGACGCGACGTGGGAATCGGCGTGCCGCGAGTCGGTCGCGATCGTTAGAGGAGGAAGAAGAAGAGGGGGAGGAGGAGGAAGGTTTCGTGTCGTTAAAAGGAACTAAACGAGGCAACGAGCGTCGGGCCAGCGTCGGCGATGAAGAAACGTCACGCGACGCCGTGGATAATTCGAGGACGCTCGAGACACCGTTAATTACGTCGTTAGCTCCTCGGAGTTTTCTCTTTAATTATATTTAAAGAACCCGTAACGATCTCGTAAAGGGGACCCGTGGAGCTATCTCGTCCGGCACGATCCTCGGCAGCCGTGCTCCCCGTTTTCCGTTTAAGCGGCGGACCAACGGCGCAAAGTCGACGGCCGTGTGGTGCTGCTGGCCGGCGTATTAGCATATGAAATAAGAAATGGTCGAAACTGATGTAATCGCGGTGGCGATGTCGCGCCGGAAACGGCGATACTTTCACTCAGGCCAAGAACACCTGAGCCGCGCGGGTTCGTACGCGCGAACGCGCTTGTACGAGACGAGCACGCGTGGGCGGAAGTTACACGTTAAAGTTACGTCGAAGCGGGACGGACAGGTGCACCGGTACGCGCATTCTCTTTGCATTGTTCGTCGCGACCCGGTGCATCTCTCCAACGGCATCCACGCGAAGCTGGAACGAGTATGCCCACGCTTTATGCAAATCGAAGGGCCGTGTACCGATCGTTGCCGCGGATCGGTTAACCGTGTGTACACTGTGTTACCGGCGAACGCGTCGTGTCCTCCGAAAGCGTGTAAAACCAACCCGAACATCTCTCAAAGGGGAACACGACGGGGATGTTGCCGAGAGATTGATTCGTAGAAATATTCCTTCGTCCCTCTGTTGCCGATTTATTCCGATTAACCTCGCCTTTCTAACTGTTGAGGGGTTATACTGCAAAGAAATGATAACCAATTGAAAACCGGTAAAAATTACATACATGTTCATTAAACAGGCAAATTTTGTTAAAACTGGCCTGTCTAAGTGCCTTTAAAACCACGCAGGTCAAAGACGTCTTCAGAAAACGAGAGACAAAAGCCACGCGCTTTTAAAAGACAAAACGAAAGCCAATTGAAAACCGGTAAAAATTACATACATGTTCATTAAACAGGCAAATGTTGTTAAAACTGGCCTGTCTAAGTGCCTTTAGAACCACGCAGGTCAAAGACGTCTTCAGAAAACGAGAGACAAAAGCCACGCGCTGTTAAAAGACAAAACGCAGGGGATGGTATGAGCCCCACATCGCTAGGACGTAGAACTTATTTTAGCATTTTGTTTTTACTGCAACACGAACTACGAATCGAGACGATCGTGGATCTCGTGGATCTGAAAAATATTCGATGGTGGGCGTCTGACTTCGTTACAGATTCCTTGGCACAGTGTCATGTTTTGATCTGTCATTTTTATAAATAGCACAATATTTTGGTATTGCGCGTGGTTTTAAACAGACCGCCCAGAGATGGAATTTCGGGTACAAATCGGGTAACTCGTTTTAAAGCAAATTGACGATTACCTTGATGATTCACCACTGAGATATCGGTACTCCGCGCGTGCCGATATGTACCCCGTCCGAACGGATGGCGAAAATGAAGGTTGGTTCGCGGTTGGTGGAATGGCTGCGGTGGTTGGACGGGTTGGAGGAAGAAATCGGGGAACGAGCATGAAATAACCGAGGTCGTGGTCGTTACCGTGCCTCCCGTTTACCGGTCGAGCCGCTCGAGTCGGATTAAAATTATTAATCTTTTGCGCGGCGCCTAATTGTTTGGCCGACGAATTTATCACGGCACGGCGGGTAGCCGAGGCAGATTTAATTGCACCTACCTCGCGAGGACTAATTAAAGAAAGGCAAGGAGAAGCCCCGAACCTCTCTCCTTCTCTCTCTCTCTCGCTCCCTGTCCGTGTTACACGCGTACGTGTACGTGCACGATAACATCGTCTAAACGGAACTAACGAGCGAGCTGCTCTTAATACGCGCGCGAGCGAGCACACTCTCTGCCATTTCGACGCGAAAGAGCGGGATAATATCCCTCGAGAGAGATCCAGGCAGAGGCCGCATTGTCGAGAGCACACGTACGGATCGCGAGTTGTCCATTCAGCGCCGATAATCGCTGTTATGCTTCCAACTTTCTCCAAATTAGCGATGGAACGCCACACACCGTCGGCCTCCGCGCATTAGATAGGGTTGCTCCACCGTTTTCCTTTTACTTTCGTGCCTATTGTTGGATGGGAGGATCCATCTCGAGGGAAATCGCCGCTCGCGTGTCTGGCCGCACGACTTTCCCGGGAAAATTGCCAGCGAAAATTGCGAGACGCCACGTGCTAGGGAATGGCTCCAAGAAACTCTGAAAGATCGGTTTCCTTCGAATTTAAACATCCTCCGATATCTCAGCGAACAAGCCGCTCGAAATTTCTCCGAGTTTAAAGCAATTTCGACACGCTAAAAATTCCTGCAGCTTAACGATCCTGCTGGAATGAGCGGAAAGAGAAACTCGAGCGGAGAAGACTTTTCTCTCCTCCGGTATCGCGAGATCTTTCCATTTGTTTATACCCAGGCCAACTTTTAGAAGCCGCCATATCTTCGTCCATCGAGCGTGTGGCACGATGAGTGCTACGTCAATTCCTGGGGTGTGACACTAGATTTTTGTTTGGACAGAGTGCATTCTAAGGACTGACAGCGAACTTTTCGTTTGGCCGACATTGTCAAGGGTTAAAATATTAATGACAATTAACCCTTTCGCTTCGAGCGCCTCGTGTAGGTGACGTCCACGCGATGACACGCAGTGATGCGTATACAGCTGCAATCTGTATGTGATTGTTTTATTCAACGCAGTTGTTATTTAACACATTGTTGACCGGTGACGAGTTAACTCGTCTTTTCCTGCCCAAACGTTGTTTTCCGGCCTCGGTTTCTCTTGCGACGCCACGATGGTCATTGGTGACCGGAGCACTTGCACTACTTGAACTGCATTGAACAACATTGAATGAAAATTGACAGTTAGTGCATTTTGAATGTAACCGCTAATTAGAAGATACTTTGAAATAAAAAGTGCCCCATTGAACGATTAGAAATTTTTATTAGAACGTCCAAGAAGTATCGGAACAAATCTTGCATCTAGCAGTCCTGAACGAAACACGTGATTTCGGCGTGGCAGTTAAAGGGTTAACCCTTTCGGTACGAGGCATCCATCTGTGTAGAATTTTATATAAATCTAGGGATATGTTTCGACTGGCAATATACGGAATAAAAGGATGTTGTTTAATTCCAACATATATTTTATTTACGAGCTAAGAGACCTGAAAGTAAAGTGACAAGATAAGGGAGTACATCGAGAGTGTCATGGCGGACAGCGCGCTCGTATCGAAAGGGTTAATTGCTGTTGGTGGTTGCAGAATTAAACTGTATGCCGGTAGAAGGTGGTTTTATAATACAAGAATATTTTATTTTAACTTTACTACACTTTATATAATACAGCGATGGTTTACCCGTGCACGTGTTTACATTCTAACGGTTCTACAACGACTGAGGACTGAGACGATGATACACGAATGACGAGGACAAACATGGATTACATTAGTAATAACATATAAACAGCGATGGCGCAATTAGTGACTTAAATTCACCGACAATTGCTTTAACTGTACGATGATTAACGTCGATTTGAGCATTAATGAAGATCCATCTCGCTATTGAAATATCGGCACGTGTACGAAATAAATAAACGGGTAAAAATTGAGGACGTGGAGCTCATTGCCAGGTAGGTCAAAGTGGCGTGATGCAGCCGACGTTTATCGACTCGCGCTCACTTTTACGCCCGATTCGCGAAACCGCGAGGACCGAGACGCCGAAACGACGCTCGTGTACCGGCGAGATAAATGCCGAAAAATAAATCTGCCGGGTGTGAGAGCGTGCCAAACGCACTTCGCATCTCGCCACCACGGAGCCGCCCAGACAGCTTCCGCTTAATGGCACCGAGACCGTGTTATTACGCGTAATTTCGTGGCGAGAGGGCCATCAAGCGTCGAAGTCGGTCATGAACACGGTCCTAAGCCACCGTCCCGGAATCGTTTCGCCGCGGTGGACACCGGGAACTTTTGCCGAACTCTCGCCATCGCGCGTGCAACGATTTTCGGGCGTAAAGCATCGGCTTTAAGCGATCGTAATGGCGGACGAATTCAGGCCGACGCGGCCGTGTGTGTTCCTCCACGACGTGCAATAAAATCTGCGCGAAAGCCACGGCCGATAATCGTATCGAGGGAAAGGGTCGCGTTCTCCGTGATGCCGTTCCGGAGCTGTACCGAGGTGTCTCGTAATTAAAAAGCCTGGCCGGAAGAAAAACGACTTCCGTGAAATCTCGCCGGCAGAGAATTCTCCGCCTCGACGCTGATTATTTAGACTCGGCTCGTTACCTCGAAATCGCGACACTTCCTTTCCAATTGCCAGCCTGAGAGAGCTATATTTTCGACATCCTCCACACCTTGCTCCGAATAGCGACCCTTTACCCGCTACGCTGAAAACGCGCCACACTCGTTAGCCGCGATTTCCAGCAGAGTTTCTCTCCGTTTTGCCTTCGTTTCGTAAAACCAAGCCAGTGGTATAACCCGGCGCGACATTGGCGTCCCGCGAGCCGGAAATTGCCCGAGTATTCCCGCCGTTTTCTCGTTACCCGTTTAGATCGGACTTGGACTCTCCGGTCCATCGGGTGTCGCGTGAAGGATCGCGTCCTCGGGTTGCAGGACGTTGCAATTATAGCGATCGTGCGTGGAAAAGCGGAAAGGATCGAGCTGATCGGCGCGTGGTCGGCCGATTCGAAAAGCAATTATCGAACTGCTGTATGCAGAGACTAGGCGGACTGTTAAAACGCGAGTTATCGACTGGATGGCAAAGGACGGGGTCCCGGTAATTGCCAGCTCGCCCGTGGAGCTTATCCGCCTCTTGGCTTCGCGTCGTCGGACCTTCGTTGCGAGATTAGTAAGAGTAAAACGTAACGCTCGGAGACATCGATTAACGATAACGGTATGCAACTTACTCCTCTCTGGTATTCCCGTGTGCACGCTTGCGAAGACTGCGCGCTGCTGCCTCGGCTATGGATTTTCCGCCGCGCGAGCCGCGCCGAATGCGCGCGGTTAATTATCGAAAATTCGCGGTTATTCGACGGAGTCGGGTAATTAAAATCGAGTGCACGGGGAGAATTTCACGATCGAGCGAACTCGCGCCGAAAATGCAGGGGCTGCAGGAGAGGAACTTATTCGCGTGGATGACGGAGGAACGGAAGGTGAGGCGGCGCGTGGATGAAACGGAAGTCGAAGGGAGGGCGAGGAACGAGATCGATGATCGAAACGGGCAAATAGACGCGAAAGTAAGAGTGAGAAAAGAATGAAACCCATCAGCGGAGAAATCGCTCGCCGGGATTAAGCCTGCAGTGCGATGATTCGATGAGAAAGTTTTGCTTAATCTCGCGTAAAGGAAGAGAGCGTAATAAATGGAGCTTTTGCGGAGGGAACGGTGCACTTTCTACGACTCTTTGGCTTGTATTTTTTTACCTATTTGCATTCCGTGTCTCCGGTTAATCTGCCCGTGGGCGCTTGCATCCGCGAGTGATCGACATCGGCGACCGGATCGGTAAAAAATATTCGCCGGTGCCAACGGGAACGTTTACGCCCAATCTCGCCGATGGAATTCTAATTTTAATACCATCCACGATAATCCCGACAGCGAACGATCGTTCTCGCCGGTTTCGAGCGCGGCTTAAATGTAGATTGCTCGGCGATATATCATAGGAGCGGTGATAAAGGCCGCGCCACGCTCCGCGTGTATCACTTGTTCCGCAATTAAAGCTGCTACCCACGGGCTCGATAGTGCAGCCACGATAGTGGCAACGATAGCGCGTGGATAGCGCGTCGATGCGAATTAAACCTTTTTCAACTACCGCGTTGCATCGTTGCCCACCGATCTCGCGAATTTTCCCACGAAACCTACCCCCCAGGGTATCCCCGACTCGTTCATCTCGAACGCGTCTGCGTTCCGCTATCAGACTCTATCGCCTGAGCGACGTCGAACCTCGTTAATCGAGGAATTCGTCCCGGATAAAGTCGCTGGAGTATCGCGGGATCTCTGGGCAATCGACTAGGCCCCGCTTTTCGTTTCCTCCGCAGTCTTTCTCTTTCGATTAATCCGTCCCGATCGTGAAACTCGCAACGTTTCACGGTTTAAAATACGGGAACTTGGCTGGTAAACTATTTTCGTTTAACGCGCGGCCACTCTAGGCTCTAGCCTCGGTTCATGGTGGAAACGCGTTGGTATAGGAAGGCAAAGAAAGCCGGTTTATTCGGTTCAGTCCGACAGATTTACCGAGGAATCATGCAAATCATGCGTCTGCCCGGCACTATCATCATTTCAGGTATTTCCCCGGTGTGTGCGAGCCATCGGCGGCTGGCTGGCCGACGACCGCTCTCGCACGAAAAAGTTAATCGAAAACTAATTTTCGGCGTGCGTTCCCTTTACTCGCCACTTTCACTCGATTAGACGGGGTGCCCTTTAAAAAAGTCCATACCATGCAGAAGAGATACGTCCGGTAGGACGGACACGCCGCGGCTGTGTATACACTTAGCAGGAAAAACAAGCACCCCAAAGACCGTGGCCCACCCTTTGCAGGCTGTTTGAGAATAAGATTTAATTCACGATAGGGCCGGCCTTTCGCTACCAGCACCATAATCACTCGGACACGTTGATGTATCGTGCGCCCCGGGGCCCCCCACACTCGCGTACGCTGCTTTAATTACGGGCCTGCGAACACAGACTGCCTATACCAACTCATTGAAATTTGCCCCGGATACCCTCCGCCACCCTGCCACGGTTCCCCGGCTGTTGCAAAGTAAAATTCCAATTTTACTGCCCGTGCCACCGGGTTAACGCGACGCTCCCGTTCTTTCCTCGCACCTGGTGCAAACGAATCTCGCCTTTTTCTCTCTGTGCACCGTCCATTTTTCTTATCCTCGCCAATCTAGTATATATTTCGCTTGGAAAATTTGTTTATCCGTTTATTTATTTATTTTCCTCGTCGTTTCCAATATTCTTCCTTCGTTTCTTCATCCACCGTATACCATTACGAGTCAAAATATCTCGTTGACAGTTTATTTTGGAATAGAATACGCAGCTGCTATTGGAGAAATTAATATTGGTTTCCGTTCACACAGGACAGATGTGCCACTTCGATTGTTATTAATAATGTATATTGCTCCGAATATCGTTAATTGGAGTTAATTATTTCAAAGGCAGATTGCATGGATTCGTCGGTAGAAGTAATAAATTCGATAATAAATCAAAATCATTTATGCGACTACAGGTACCAGCGACAAGGTGGGGAAATTAAAAATCCCTCTTGTAGATGTCAGCCCTGAAAAATATGTGGCTGTGTCGTGGCAAACGCGACAAGCGTGGATGAAATGAAAAAGGACAAGCTTTCTACGATACGGTTGATAATTTTATCTCCGCATTCCATGAGTACCATTATGGACATGTGGATAATCCGCGATACCGATTAATTCGTTTCATTTGCAGCGGTAAAGGCGGGAAATAGAAGAGGGCTGTCGAGCGAATAAATTTACAAGCGTTCGTCTTTCTCTCATTTAACTTCGAAGCAGAGCAAAAATTTTGCAAAAAAGCAGAGCTCTGAGGTTGTACAAATTTTCCATGGTAAAAGGGTATTAGAATCGCTGCTCGATCGCGTCGAAAAATTCTCGAGGTGCATAGGGTTGAAAAGAAATAGCACCCCCGATGGTTCTCCCGTATTATATAAAAATCGTGGATCCATCGCGACACACGTGAGAGAAGGAAGAAAAATTCCCAAACTCCTTAATATCGCGATGAATGGTCCATAGGTATTTTGGAAAATATGGCGTTTCTTTACTCTCTTCCCCCGTTGAGGGAAAATTGCACTCGCAGCACGGTCGAAAAAGGAAGAAAATCGGGAAAACACTGGGCGAGGAACGATTTATCGAGAGTTAAACAAAGTGTATACCCTGCAGAGACATGTGACGCGAGGAATGTAAGAAGCGCAACAGCGTTGCTCTCGCATCGGAGACTTTAGGTTAGCGTGAAAGTATTGGAGGCAAAAGTAGAGAATGCGGATCGTGGTATTGTCAGTCGGCCGAGATCGATCCGTTCGCCGCGATATAATCGAATATATCGATGGCGGGACGCGGCCAAGTAACCTCGAAATTCGATGCTGGATCGGCTGTTGGAGTCGAATATTCGCATCGGATGTCCGACGGGTAACAGATACGCGCTTTCAGGCGCAGAATGTAAGCCGGCCGGTTAACCTAGAATATCTCTTGTTAAGGCAATGACTAAGCGATTCTAGCAATTAGTCGTGAATCTTAACGATGCTCTCGGTACATCAACCACGCCTAGGCCTCGCGAGCTGATTCGCCGCTGATCTCGGAGCTATCGTCCTCGATAGAGATCCATTTTAATTTATCCGGCAGCGCGCGGCGCGGCCTGCTAAGCCGCTAGATTATAATCGGCCGATCGTTGTCTTCGTATCTACAAGATTCGATAGTTAGCCTCGAATGCTCGAGGAAGGAAGAAGAAGAAAAGGAGAAGCCCGAGCGAGCGATGCGAGAAGAAACTCGGCACACGCTTTCATACTCATTACCGAGCGGTGCGCGTTCTGCTCGGACGCCGAATGGAAGGCGACTTTTATTCGCAAGGCTGATCGATAATTAATATATCAACCGCGAGAACCGCGGTCCAAAAAGGATCGAACGAGTAACATACCTACCTGGCAGTGATCGCTTCTTCCATCGAAGGTCGCAGCCCGCTCGGAACCACTCGGAGCTGGCGGATAGAGACAGAGAAGAGGGTGGAGTCGAACGAGGGGATCGATCGAGGGATCGAAAACGATCGGGACAAGATAGGTGGCTCGGACGCGGAGGATGCGATGGACGGAAGCTCCGGACGAGTTAGCGGAGACGCGAGAAGGCGGAAAGATGGACGGTGCCGTGTCATTAGAGAGTGCCGGGTACGTGCCGATCGATAGAGGAGGGATAACATTCCT
>NW_016925480.1:65955-82913 GCF_001483705.2 Eufriesea mexicana
TTCCTGCTTCTGTCGATAGATCGATCATCGTATCGGTCTGCCCTCTATCCTCCCATCTCCTTCTCCATCTTCCGCTACTTTTTCTCTCCTCTGCCAGCTCATCTCTCGCGTGTTTCGAGGTATTTCTCCGGAGTAACGGCCGCCCGTTCCAGCCACTCGTCGTCGCTCCGCTCCGTTCCATCGGCCATGCCTCCATCTCCGGCCGTTTTTCACCGTTTCTCACCGGACCGTCGATTGTTCCATCTACCGGTGATCGATTGAAAATCCACTCTCCATGCAGGAAATGACGGTTTTTGCTACTCCCTGGGGGATCTCGCGCCATTTCTCAGCCAATAATAGAACCGACGCGATCCCAAAATAAATCCCGCGTTTGCGGCATTCGCGCGATTCAGATTCGAATCGCGCGCGTCGATCGAAGCTCGTCGATCTGACCTAAAATTCGACATCGTTGACCACGAGCGTGCCTTAAACTAGGCGTAAACGCGGATCGAGATCGGCCGTTCCTCCACGACGAAACGCGTCCTCGTGGCACGGACGATGGAGCAACAAACGATGGATTCTCTCGGTCGCTTTTCCCGCCGGTTTTCGTCCCGTTCCTTCCGATTGCTCCATTTTGATCGCGGCGTTTCGCCGTCACGCGTCGGTGCGCATCGAATTAATTAATATAGGCTGGTATCGTTGGAGCGGCAAGAAGCGAAATAGCCCTCTTTTTTCCGCAAAAAGGAAACAGCTCGAACGCTCGGTCCAGAGCCGGTACTCTCATTATGCGAGTCGTCTTGCCGAACGATAACTTTCTCGATAGCCGCCTCTGCCTTCTCCGCTCTCGTCTTTTTCCTTCTCTTTCGGTTCTTTCACCTCCCGCCCCGTTTTTCTTGCCCGCCCTTCCTCGTGCCGGCTCTTTTCCTCGTCGCGCGCTGCAAACGCAGACGACAACGAGACGCGCGCCGGACGAGGAAGCTCGCGTGCAAACTGGCCTTTACTTCAATGGGCCACGGCTCTTCCTCCTCGCCGCGGGAGAGTTACCGCTAATCTGCACTCGCGCTCAGCTGGTGTTGCCGCCGCGTTTACATGAGCCGTGCAGCCGCCGCAGACGCGAACGCGAATTAATTCCACCGTTCCACTGGAACCGCCATTTTTCTCGCCATTCGTTTAAACCGGACGACTCGGTACATCCCGAACCCGTATACCTCTTCCTCATACTCGCCGCGTAAATCTACAAGGACTACCAAGCAGGTGGACACTCGTTACTTCTTAATCGAACGATCGCGCAAGCTCAGCCATCTGTGCGTATCTTTTACAAATTCAAATTTTTCGGCAATGCGAACTAAACAAAAGATGTACGAAAAGGCGAAGAAGATTGAGGAATGTTGCAAAATCGGGGCTCGCGTGTACAGATATAATAGAAAAATTGGAAAGAAAATTTCTGCGATGCCTCCACAAAATTTCGGCTCAAGTCAACTAAGACGGAAGAATATTTGCTACCATTGTAAGACGCTTCATCCCGATCTCGACAGTGCGAATATTTTCGCTATTTCACTGCGAATAGTTTCCCCGAGAGGAAAATAAAATGGAGGATAGGCAAGAAATGGAAAAGGGGCGAGAAGTGCTCGAGAAACCTAGATCCGCGCGATTTCTTTTTCAAAATTCTCGAATCGCGGGCATCTACGCTACCCCCGCGGTATCCCTTAGTAGCCCTTGGATCGGGCGTTTGGGAAAACTCGCGGCGCACAGGTGGTACCCTGGTGTCCAGCTCGGAGCTTGCGTCGGCGAGGAGAAAAAATTGCTCGGCGGAGGAAGGGCCCGCGGCGTGGACGCGACTGCACCGCGCCGGTGCGCGAGTTGCCTCGCAATTAGTGGAAATAATTTCGTCGTTAATTGCGTCACGGGCTGCCGGCCGCGTGTTTTCTCCGTTGCGCCGTTTCGTTTCTTCTCGCCTGCCGCGTTCCGTGTCCCCTCGAGCCGGCGGCGGTCCGCTTTCTTGCCTCGCGAGCGCGTTTCGAGCATAGCCATACCGTGGTCTCGCCGCTGGGAGCTGGCCTCGTTATCGCGTTCGATCCTCGCCAGGCTAGCCTGACACGCGTCCGACGTGATTTTGATAGATGACGACGCGAATAATTCACGCGCAGGAAATGCAAATGCGGTGGCCGCTACCCCGACAGATGAGCATCGGGCACAATGAGAAGCGTTCGTCCTAGTTCCGGACCAGCGTCTCTCGTCTCGCTGGCCGCTGGATACCGCTGGATAGGCACGGGAGGCCAGTTTCGCGAGTACATGCTCCGTTTTTCGCGACGCGGCTGGAATTCGTGCACGAACCAGGCGACCGTTTCGATACGTCACGCTGTCGGATCCGAGTCCCCCGTTGCGAGCGTAACGCAACGACGCGTTTATCTGTTTGAACATCTGTTGAATTTCTACCGTTGCTTTTTCGCCGGGCCGCGACATCGCCGTACATTCGCGCGTCGTTGACGGCTGAATCTTTGGGCTACTTGCCGGCGGAACCTCCTTTCGTTACGAACCGAACGGGGCAGATTCTGTTACGCCGGGAAGAGAAAAGAGAAGAAAAAGGAGAAGAAAGAACGGGAAGAAGAGACACGGTGTCCATGGTGTCGGAAAGTGTCGAATCCGTGGAAAGCGATGGAACGCGAGAGGTTAACGAAGTTGGCGAAGTTAGCCTGCGTCGGTGAAAAGTACCGTTCGCGAAGGCACCTCGGGAAGCGCGAATCGGCATCAGGAAAGTGTATCGAGTCCAGCTGACTCGAACGGTCGAACGGGAGCGCATGCCGGGTCGATTTTGACATATTTCCCCGGATGACCTTGAATAGCCGAAGACGCCGCGACGGCCGTAGGATCGGCGCTGGAAGAAGGACGAGTGACGGTGGCGATAGTAGTTAGCGGTAGAAAAGAAGAGGGTGAACGAAGAAGCGAGAAGGAGGGAAGGAGAAAAGAGGGCCGGTGGATGGAGAGAGAGGGAGAGAGAGAGAGGGAGAGAGAGAGGAGTACGGCAGCCAGGAGGAACGAGACGAGGAGGGCCGATGATGGCTACGATGGTGATGGTCAGTGGTTGTATACCGGTTAAGCCGTTCAGTGCCAGGCCGGCGTCCGTCACGGTTAAACCTCGACCACTCGGTCGTTCGATCTCTCGTAGACCGATCGAATCCTCCGGGATACCGTCCTTCCGCCTGAGGATCGTCGCCTGGATCGCCTCGAATCGATGCACCCGGTCCAACCTGCGATTCTTCTTCCAACTCGCGCACCCGGCACTTCTCGACTCCAGCGGACTCGTTCCAGTTTTTCGTCGGATCAGTGCTACGTGTACTCGCGTAGAGATACGTTCGATTCGTGGCACGTAACCGGATCAGTGGAAAGAGGACCACGGTTCTATCCTCGATCTTTCCGATCGTCGATCCTTGACCGGGAATCGCAGAGTACACGGCCGGTGACGAGCGTTCCGCGAACGATTCCTCGAGGCGGCCCTCGGAATTCGAACTAGTCTCGTCTGACAGAGGGAACCGAAGACGGAAAAAGGCACGAACCCCCGGAAATTAAATACAACGGTTCATCGGCGTGGATCTCGAATTCTATCCGCCTGACTCATACGCCTCTCCGCGAAGAGGAAGCGATCCTCGTTGCCGCATCGATCAGCAGTTGCACCGGTGCGATACCACCTGGACCAGCCTCTCTACGTCATCGGTGATTCACCGGGGAGATCGCGTGTACCTAACTTTCGACCCTCCCGGTCCGATCGCGCGAGATCGTCCGAGCGTCGTCCTTCAAGATGAACGAGTGATCCGGCGAGGGACGAAGCCGAGACCAGGGCGAACAGGGCGGATTATTCGGTCGGTAGAGGTGAATCAGAATGGCGAGTGACACGCGATCCGCAGGTCGTCGGGCAGCGGGAATCGAAGCAACCAGCCATCGGGATACCAGGATTCGGAGCGAGCGCGGATGAAGTAATTACGAGGACTGACCAGTCACGGACCAGTCTGATCCCACGGGAGATCCAGGTACTTCTTCCGCGTGTCTCTCATTCTTCCGTGCTTTCTTCGCAAAATCGTGTTCGTTCCTCGCGCGGCTGCTGATCGCCGCTCGATACTGCTCTCTCGCGCCAACGGACCCCGTCTCCGTTTCTCGCCTGGGTACAACTTCATCCGCGGCGGGGACGGAACACGCGCTAAACCGGCCGGAATTCGATGAATCGGCCGCGATACCGAACGCGTTCGCCACTCTTGCCTCGTTTTTGCGTGTCGTTAACCTCTCTGCCGCTCCTCGGCTTTTCATCCTAGATACGCACCCGTGTTCCGTCGAAATCCTATCTCTAGCCAGGGTAGAACGCGCGTTCCTCGTGCGTGTACGCGCGCAATTAACCATTCGAGGTCTCTCGAGTGCGTAAATCGATCCCCAACCGGTAAACCAACGATAAACTAACCTCCCCGACGTTCGGCTCTCGACGAGGGAACACGCCCGGTGGAAAAGGAGTAAAGGAGCGGGAAAGGAGCGGCAGGTAAAATGGACGATAAGCTTTTCGGTGGAGCTAATAAGACGGAGGGGTGACGGAGAGTCTCGTAAAAGTAAAAGCGGAATGGGACACCGCTGAGGTTACCACGGCTATAGGCTAGACGTTTGTCCTTTACGACGCAATCTTCTGCTTCGCGAGGCTCCAGGGGACACGGGGGAAAAACGGCGAGCGCGAGGAGAAAAGAGAGAAAGGGAAAGAAGAAAGAGAGGAGAGATTTTATCCACGGAAGCAATCGCGCGGCGTGCAGACGCGATAAAGCCCGGCAATTCCGCTACCAGTTACGAGTCCTTGATGGCCGATGCTACGATTTCCACGTTACCTGTGGCCACTCGAATACCGTAACGACGCCGAACGTGACTCCGATCGAAAAGTCGCCGCGATACGTCCCGTCCCGTCCACGCTCGTTTCCAGTTATCTATTACCGTTGTCATACTTCCGTAATACTTCTTCATCGGCCGTTAATCGCGCGTCCAGCCTTATGCCTGGTCCACACTCGCGCGCAGCGTCATCCTCTATCTCGGAGTGTCTTCGAAAATTCGGTCCCCGTTTCCTCGCTGATCTCGGATACAGTCGGAAAAGCTCGTTCCGGAAGACCGGCAGAGATCAAAGGGGATCGACATGTCACTGTGACAGACGCAACCTTATTCCTCGCGCGACTCCACTTTCGTCTTCCGTCTTCTCCCCATGCAACGACCACGCTTGTCCCCGCTTGTCCTCGCTTCTCCGCGCGTTGCCTGAGCCTCGTGGAATCCTGCACTTTCCAAACACCAGGACGAAGGTGCCTAGAAATTGCACGCTAAACCTCGATTTCGGTGCGGAAGAAAGCAGAAAGCGTGGAAAAGTGACGCCTCGGGTGAACTCGCGGGCAAAGGAGGAAAGTTAGCGACGCTCGTTGTCGTTCGGCAAATTGTTCATCGACTTTCGAAGCTAATTGCACACGGTGGAGAGTAAACGGCGCGCGAGCCGGCGTGAAACCGGCATTAGCTTGGGGAGCTGGCTCGGGGGAGGCGAAGGAAGAGTGTAGACGTGCACGTTTATAGATAATGCGGTTGCACGGTAAATTTGCCTCTGTCTCGAAGCGAGCTATCAGTTTCAATTGGCGTGTCGTATCGTGACCCGGCATTTCTCCTCTTCGTTCCAGTAGCCGAGTATTGTCATTATCGACCCGTTCGATGTACCGTAGCGTTGTTACCGCGAATAAAATGCGTGCTATTAATTTAATCGCGTATACTAAATTGCCGATTCGTCCTCGTATTAGATCGTCCAATAGCGTGACACTACGTTTCGTACTTGGAATACTCGGTCATCGACTACACGAAACTGTTCTCCGTATCCTTCATCGCGGGTTGCAGGGCTACCGATCGTCTATGTACGATTATTAATAATAATCTGGATAAAATTTCTTTCGAAATCCACGCTTTTGACTTGGGGGAAAGGATTGCGAAAATTTCTTAGCGTGGAAAATTTTGTCCGAGTGTACGGGAAAATGAAGCATGGTCCGAAACACCCATAGAGGGACCCATTGGGAAGGATAGGGAGAAAGGGTTTGCGTGGACGAGGCGAAAGCAGAGCCGACGATAATGCTCGGACGAGTCGGACGACCCTCGTTTTCACGGGCCGTCATCCTCGATCGTTGGTGATCGATCGAGGGACGCCGGGACGCGCGCATCATCGATCGCCGCGGCGTTATAGGAAGTTACCAGGGCGTTATCTCGCGGCGAACTCGCGGCGCGCTCTTCCTTTTTCCCTAGCGCGCGTGCAACGGGATCCCGATGGCTTGATTTCGCGCCTATCGCTGCAAAAACGCCGAGTTATCGAGCCTCGCATCGTTCCACCCGCAGAGGGGGCACCGCCTGGCGAAGATCGTTGCGTATCTGGCTGGTTTGCCTTGCCTTCTATCATCTGCAAGAATTTATTGGTCAATAAAACGTCTGCTTTTAATGGGGCCCGTTAATGAGCGACATCCTGGTCAGCCCTGAAATTTCAGGACGACGCACGTGATCCTTGCGGGCTATTGTGAACGAGGGAACACGCGTGCCCGATTATTTCTCTCTTTTTGCGCAGGTTCAATAACTGGTTCTCGAGGTAATTATATTAGTCTGCGCGTAACGGGAACGGGTTGAACATCGTCTTGAGAGAGTATCTCTATTTAGGTTCTTCTGGGACAGGGTACCCGGAGGAACAGGGTATCCGTTTCGGGGATGACGGGAAGCGATTTCTCGTAGCGATTTAACCAGTGCAAATAGGAGCGTGTCCGGGGACAAAGTTGCCGCGAGTATCGGAATTCGATCGCCGCCATCTTCTTGGACCACTGCCTGGCCGTTAGAGCGGTGCCTGCGAGCGCTTTTCGTTTCCACTTGCAGCGACGAGGTTGGCTTATCTAGGAAAAAATACGCGAGCGCTGGAACGACGGACTAACGAAGCGAGAAACGTACGGTGGAAGCTGGATGGCCAAAAATCGTGGCAGCTCGATCGGGTCGCTTAACGGCAAGTGGCGAACGAGAGGCAGAGATCGCGAAACAGTTTATTAGCCGGGCGTGCTATCTGGTATCGGGCAGGCGAGCACCGATACTCGGTCGTCGCGAGCTTAATGCCCGCGTGGCGGGTTCGTGCGCGTTCAGGTCGGGCCGGAGCGTGTACGGGAAACTGGTCGCCGCGGTTCTCTATGAATAGAATTAATGGACGGTGATTCTGCGCTTAATCGATGCCAAAGAGAGGACTGCGGGGACCGTGAATGACGAGCGGAGATGTTCGATATCGTTGGGCCGCAAGAATTTTAATTGTTGCCGGCAACCGTCCACCGCGAATCGAATTAGCGGCGGTGGCCGCCGCGGTTCGCCGCTGATAATCCACGATTTATCGTCCGATTCGCCGTCGATCGTCGTCTTCGTCGTCGATCGTCGTAGTCCTCGTCGTCCTCCTCGTCGTGGCTGGTAGCCGAGATAACGCGACGTCCTCGTCGTCGTCGTCGTAGTGGACACGCGTGCACAGTGGCAACGAAAGACGCGTAGATGCCTCTTCCCCGTGTACTCGAAGCCGCTGGCCCCGGCTTCTCTTTCCGCGATTGAGTAACTGTACATCATCGACAACGTCTACGCCGTGCTCGCGTCCCGAAACGAACCGGGGCAAAAAGCGGTCTCTCGCGCGCCTCGCAAATAACACGGTGGATTATGAATACGCGGGGCAGTTTATTAAGAGACATAAATCGCGCAAAAACCGGCGACCAATTACGATCCGCTCCAATTCGCATCGCGTTCGCACCCTGCCAGCCCGATTAACAGTAGTTGGAACGATACCACTATTTCCAGTCGTGCCCAGGTTGCGCAGGGTATCCCGATTCGTCTCGCGGTCATCCACGATTCCCGCTGCAAGCGTGAACGCGATACAGCCGGGGAAATTGGAATCGGTAGAGGGAATCCGTGAGAATGGACGATACGAGATAATAACGAGGAATCGTTAGTCGCGGCACACTCGAAAGCTGAACGGCCTTTCCCATGGCAGCGAGTAACAACCAAATTCCAGGCTGACGAACTCGCCTCTTCTTCTGCTCCCCTTAATCATCCTCCATTTCCTGCAAAGCTGTGCTACGCCCGCTTGTTAAAACTGCGCGAACGCCAGCCGGTCGGCAGCTGAGCGCGCCAGGAAAGACATAAATTAAATTACCGCGGAATCAAGCGGCCTCCTATATAGGTGGAATCATTCGCCAACTCGGAAACCGATGATTTCGCGGAGCATCGCGGAAGAACGAGCCGGGTGAAACGACACGGGGGGGAAAGAAACCGATTTCCACCGCGATTCGACGAATCGACGGATTGCAGAACGGACGAGCGGTAGCGGAGCGAGGCGGAAACGCGGCGGGGAAGAAGATTGAGACGTTTTCGTCGCGATTTCGTTGATCGGCAGCGTCCCGGCGCTCAGGCGGATCGAACGGTCCCAGCGCGGTTCGTTGATCGCGACAGGGTTGTCGTAAAATCGGCTGCTCAATCACGGGCTAATTAATTTGACGATCGTGTCACGGGACGCGTACGAGCCGCGGCGATATCAGGCATCGCTAATTGCAGCCCATCACGGATTATTAGCCGGCGCATAA
Source organism: Eufriesea mexicana (assembly GCF_001483705.2). NCBI lineage: Eukaryota > Metazoa > Arthropoda > Insecta > Hymenoptera > Apidae > Eufriesea > Eufriesea mexicana. The sequence goes on from NW_016925480.1 coordinate 74,562, forward strand.
TGACGATGTACAGGGCGCCACGACAGCTTCTCAAACGGCAATTTGATTCCCCGTCTTCGTATTGCGATTTATGTACCAATTATCGACGATCGTCTTTCTTCCTTTTACGGTCGCTTATAATCGGACTATGTACAGCGTGATACGAAAGTAACCCGAAAGAAACGGTCAACGAGGAACCCCGATCGTTCGGACTAAACACCAGCCGTGTGCTTTTTAACCCTTTGACTACGGCAGACTTTGAAACGCACCAGCCGTACCATTCGATAGGAATCCATTTGCTATGTACACCGAGAAAGAGGAAATTTTTCGTTAGGCGTACGTTTCTCGGAAATTATTGCATATTCAAGTAATAATCGAAACAATTCCTGGTCGAATAAATTAATTTCATTTATTTCGTTTACGTTGGGACTGAACACCAGCCATGTGCTTTTTAACCCTTTGACTACGGCAGACTTTGAAACGCACCAGCCGTACCATTCGATAGGAATCCATTTGCTATGTATATCGAGAAAGAGGAAATTTTTCGTTAGGCGTACGTTTCTCGGAAATTATTGCAAATTCAAGTAATAATCGAAACAATTCCTGGTCGAATAAATCAATTTCATTTATTTCGTTTACTGTGGGACTGAACACCAGCCATGTGCTTTTTAACCCTTTGACTACGGCAGACTTTGAAACGCACCAGCAGTACCATTCGGTAGGAATCCATTTGCTATGTACATCGAGAAAGAGGAAATTTTTCGTTAGGCGTACGTTTCTCGGAAATTACTGCAAATTCGAATAATAATCGAAACAATTCCCAATCGATTGAATCAATTTAATTTATTTCGTTTACGTCCAGGTTTATATGGCGTGGTCAATGTTCAGAAATTTCAATGTTTAGGAATAAATTATAGTTCTATACCAATTACTTTAGAAAGAACATGAATAAAATATTTTATAAATCGAGTTAAAAATAAAATCTAATTTATTATATTAAAATAACATTATTTACTTCTTTGTATTCTGCGTTAAGTTGTTACTGTACGTACTTAAAATTTCACAGCGGAAAATGCTTTTTAGCGCCTTAGGCGTCCACAGTGTCACTAGAGCAGGATTTCTAAGCGCCTTTAGGCCCATAGTAATCAAAGGGTTAATGGTACGTCGAGTTACATTCGCGTCGCTCAATATGGATTCGCGATCCTTCGGTTTTCCTACCGATTTGGTGCGATCTGGATGACTTTCCGTTCCAGGAGCTGATCCAGCGTCGAAAAAGGCCCATTAAACTCGTCGCGGGTCCTCGCGTACCGACATTGTGTCCCCGTTAGGTCCAGGGGCCAGTTAATTGGTCGGTTAGTAGGTTAATTGACGCGTTCTTTTCTCTTAATCAGCCGGGTATCACCGTGCCGGAGGATAACGAGGTTAAATCGCGGTCGCCTGCTTGTTCGAATCTGACCTCTGGCGCACAATGGAAAGGCGCGTTGAACCTCTCGCGGACCATCCCCGCGGTCGTTTCTACGATTCGCGAGGAAATATCTCGCGGTCGGCCGGCGACGATTAACGCTGAAACGGGAACCAGTCGCTATGATAACCGCTATTCGTTACGGAACGTTTCTTTGCGGGGTGGACGCGCCTGCGCGGGAACACGGTTATCGTGCAGGATCTCGCGGAAATTAGAATCGATACCTGCTCGATGAATCATCCTAACTGCCTGCGAAACACGACCGAACGACGAGTACGACGATACTCGTTGGAATAAAAGATTCTTCGATCACCTCCTCTGCTATACGAATCGCTCGTCCTACCTGATGCTACGCTGCAGACTAACCCGCGTGATACGAGATTCGTAGCTGTGAGCCGAAGATTCATGGCTATCAGAGTTCGTAGCTGTGAAACGAGCTGCATGGAATGGCCGCGTGAGGGCCACGTCGAGACGAGAAAAATGGCCGCGTTGGAAAAAGGGATTCGTTGAAGAATCGCGGCAACCCCTGCCGACAGTGGCCATTTTTCAGAGCTCCCTCTTGTCACGTTGCACCCCCCGTCTTCGTCGGAATTTCGTCGTCTCTCGTCAGCTTGTATAGGCTGTGCACGGAGTACCAGAATCGCGTAAGATAGGGGATCGCTGGCGAGTGTTTGGGGAGCGCGATCGAGGACGAGATCGGTAACAACGAGGGGTTCCTGGTCGTTTCTCCGTTTATTTACGCCCGGCAGACAGGCCGAAAACGCACGGGCATAAATTTTAATGGGCACATCGGGCCTTCCCCGGAGCGCGTTCACGAAAGCCCGTCACGTAGAGATCCCGGCACGTGTTTAGGAAGTCGCTAGAGAGCCACGAGCATTATGAAACCTCGTCGCGACTATGAATGTTAATGGAGGCTTAGCCGCGCCGACGTTTACTATCGCCGTTGCAGAAAGTATAAACACGACTGCAGCAGGCGAGTGCATCCACGCCTCGATTTCACGAGCCGCGTGTCCCAATGGCTCCGGGCGTTTCAGGAATTCGCGTTGCGCCACGAGAATTTCCGCGAACCGTCCTTAAAATTGCCGTCGTGCTTTCCTACCGTGTGCCGCACGCTTTTCATCTCGAAAATTTCATCCCCGTGCTATCGCTTGTAGAAACGAGGAGCAGCGATGCTTCGCGAAAACTCCGGGCATCGAGGTTGTTTATCTCGAAAATTACATTCCGTCGAGAGATCGGGTCTGACGGCTCGAAAATTAATCACGGAGATTCCGAAACGATACGCCGTCGTTTCTTCGGCGTCTCGAAATGGCCCGCGATTTTTCCGACAAATCGTAGAAAATTCCCGTCCTCGTTGCAGAAAATTTCGGCGCGGAAGTTCGCTCGAAATGGCGCGCGATTTTACCAAAAAATCATAGGAAATTCGCGTATTCACTGCGGAAAATTTCGACGTGACAGTTCGCTCGAAATGACGCCCGATTTTTCGGAAAAATCATAGAAAATTCGCGTCTCCTTCGTGGAAAATTTCGACTCAGGCGATCGCTCAAGACAATGTCCGATATTTTGGAAAAATCGTAAAAAATTCGCGCCGTTTTTTGCAGAAAATCTTAACGCAGGTGTTCGTTGGAAACAATATTCGATTTTTCGGAAAAATCGTAGAAAATTCGCGTCGTTTTTTGCGGAAAATTTCGACACAAGCGTTCATTCGAAAGAACGCGCGATTTTTCCAAAAAATCGTAGAGAATTCGCATCCTCTTGGCGGAAAATTTCGTTGCGAGCATCGGTGAGAGAAAAATCGGCGCTTGGAATGGTCGGAGATAAATTCCTGGAGATTAGACTGGCGATGGGATAAATCCGTCGGATCAGTAGGTCATGCGGTGCGTGTACTTTTTGCTGCACACGGTTTCTCGCGATGTCTGGTCGGCCAGGAAACACCAGTCAGCGACAGTTTTATACTCTTTGCTTCTTGACCTTGCCCCAGAGAGGCCACCGATCGGAACACTATTCGAAGCATGTAGGGTAGAGCAGTAGTTTCTTTCCTCGCCGCTGGACGCTTAACGGTCTCGGTCCAGGCCGATCGAATCGCCTCGCCGTGTATCCTTGAAGTATCTTCCAGTGACCAACTGGAGAACGATCAACCTGTTGAGACCGATCGTATCATTGGCCATTACACGCTAAATCCGCCGGCTATAACGCTCGTCGCATTTAAAACCGATAAGATATCGATATGCACGCGCTAATTTACGAAACGTACACGAGTACCATGCGTACGACATGCTAATAAGGAAAGTGCAGACGCTGTTAATAAGAAATAATAATAATAATAATAATAATAATAATAATAATAATAATACATTAACATGAAGGCAGAAACCCGTGTCGTAAATATACACCGAACCCCATTCCGGTACAGGACAATTCGTCTCGACAAACCAGATCCGAGGCTCATAGTCGATTGGAATAAAATGACATACATCGTGAACGTAACAGAACCAACCACACATGCGCGCACCGCAGAAATAAAACGCGTATGGGACATGCATAACGTCGCCATGGTACCAATAATAATATCCGCGACTGCAGTTGTCCCGAATGCATTACATATCAGCCTCGATAAATTAAACATAATCCCGCACCTATCTAAAACAATGCGAAAAGCAATCCAACACCTGCCATATATTATTCGCAAATTATAACTCTGAAATAGGATAAACTCGGTGAGTAGTAAAAATATCCCACGAATTCCCGATTTATTACCGTTGAGTATATCACCCAGAAATACTGGAGGAAAAGGCCAAGAAGAAAAGGAAGAAAAGGGCCATTGTCCTTCGGGATAAAAGGATTACGATTGCGGGAGAAATAAAAATAAAATAGTGGGAGAGTGATTTTTCGATGGAGGAAGATTGGTTTTTGGGGAGGAGAGGGCGAAGGAATTCCCACGAATTCCCGGTTTGTTACCGTTGAGTATATTATCCAGAAATACTGGAGGCCAAAAAGAAAAGGAAGAAAAGGACCATTGTCCTCAGGGATAAAAGGATTACGATTGCGGGAGAAATAAAAATAAAATAGTGGGAGAGTGATTTTTCGATGGGGGAAGATTGGTTTTTGGAGAGGAGAGGGCGAAAGAGGATACGGAGCGGAATTGAAATCGGGCGCGAAAATGGTCTGCCGGATATGTTCCGCGTGCTCGCGGTCAGCCGAGTTCTCGTTGCCCTGAAATATGTGTCACTTTTTGCGGACGCTCGTGCGCCATGCGGGAGACGAGTAACACGAGACCACGGCCCAGTTCCTCTGCAACCGCGAGGGACACACGCGCTCTATTCCGCGCGCGTTCCTCCTCGCGGCTTCGCCCGTTTGCTTTGCTTCCCTCTTCCCGCCCGTTCCCTTCCGTCCGCCTTTTTCTCCCGTCTCGATTCAACCGTACTCCGAGACTCCGTTTACGCGACGTCGTCGAACATGTCGCGAAATCTCTGCGCCAACGTTGCACGTAGAAAGTGTTCGCAATGGACCCCGATTTGTTCCGTCCGCCTTTTTCTTCTCTCTCCTGTCCCGTGTACCCTGAGACTCCGTTCCAACGTTCCGTTTCAGGAATGTCACGAAATTTTTGTCGCTTCGACCGACGAGGAAGGACGAAATGGTCCCTGACGTGATCCATTTACCTTTTTTTTCTGTCACGAGTCTCTCGTTTCCTAAAACTTTCTTGATGCGTTGCAGTCAAAGAATGGCACCAAATTTTTGGTGCCTAGATCGATGAGGAAATTACAAATGGTCCCTCACGTGGTCCATTTACCTTTTTCTTCTGTCACGAGTCTCTTGTATTCCGAGACTATCTTGATACGTTGCAGTCAAAAAATGGCACCAAATTTTTGGTGCCTAGATCGATGAGGAAATTTAAAATGGTCCCTGACGTGATCCATGTACCTTCTCCTGCTGTCCTAAGTCTCTCATATTCCAAAACTTTCTTGATGCGTTTCAGTCAAAGAATGGCACCAAATTTTTGGTGCCTAGATCGATGAGGAAATTTAAAATGGTTCCTGACCTGATCCATTTACCTTTTTTCTTCTGTCACGAGTCTCTCGTTTCCTAAGACTTTCTTGATGCGTTGCAGTCAAAGAATGGCACCAAATTTTTGGTGCCTAGATCGATGAGGAAATTTAAAATGGTTCCTGACATGGTCCATTTACCTTTTTTCTTCTGTCACGAGTCTCTCGTTTCCTAAGACTTTCTTGATGCGTTGCAGTCAAAGAATGGCACCAAATTTTTGATGCCTAGATCGATGAGGAAATTTAAAATGGTCCCTGACGTGATCCATGTACCTTCTCCTGTTGTCCTAAGTCTCTTATATTCCAAAACTTTCTTGATGCGTTGCAGTCAAAGAATGGCACCAAATTTTTGATGCCTAGATCGATGAGGAAATTTAAAATGGTCCCTGACGTGTTGCATTTATCTTTTCCTACTGTCCCGAGTCTCTTGTATTCCAAGACTTTCTTGGTATTCCAGACAAAGAATGTCACCCAATTTTTGGTTCCTAGATCGATGAGAAAATTTAAAATGGTTCCTGACGTGGTGCATTTACCTTTTCCTTCTGTCTCGAGTCTTTTACACTCCCATACTTTCTTGACACGTTTTATTTGAGAAATGTCACGAAATTTTTGTTGCGTTCATCGACGAGAAAAATCGAAATGTAGTCCACTTACTTTTTCTCCATTTCCAGTCTTTACTCCGAATGTCAGAAAACTTTCGTCGCGTCGACCGTCGTGGAAGTTATTTGGAAATGGTACCCGACATATCCCTCCATCCTTTGTATTTCATATCGATTGCCAAGTACTTCAGACGTACTTCCGTTTGCGCGTTGTCACCGGAAGATGTCGCGACGTCTTTGCTCCAGTTTCTGGCGTGCAAAGTGTCCAAAATGGACCTCGATACGTTTCGTTTGCCTTTTTCCTTTGTACCAGGTCTCGAGTACTTTAAAGCTGTACGCACTACCGGCGAAAGATGTCGCGAGATCTTTGCTCTAGCAATTGTCGCGTAAAGTGTTCTAAATGGACCTCGATGTGTTCCGTTTGCCTTCCTCCTCTGTCTCGATTCTCGCGTACTCCAAGTCTCCTTCACCTTCCTCGCGTTTCAGCTGAAAGACGTCGCCAAGTATTTGTCCCTGCAATCATTGTGCAAAGCATTCGAAATGGACGGATTTGATACGTACCATTTACCTTTTCCTCCATTCCCGATTCTAACCTTTCGTATTCTAACGACACTCGCTGAAGTTATGCACGGATCCCGACACGTTCTTTCGATTTTCTTCCTCGAGGTACACAGGTGTATATATATAGAATATCGCCGGAGACGTGGAATACATAAAGAAACAGCGAGATATTTTCGTAAGTGTTACGAACGAGCATCGTTTCCATCTGCACGCTCGATCTCGCTAGCCGTTTCTATAAAAATTCAAATTTCGTCCCATATCCGAGACGGGTTGCGTAAGAAGCTCGTTCCGAGCCAGTTTCGCGACAGAAAACTTTCGTTTTCGATTGATAAGCGACTCGGGAAAAATAGAGATCGAAATTGAGCGAGTTATCCCGACGGACAGGAGGTTTTCTATGGTGTGCCATGGGTGAAAGGGAATGAAAATAAGCGGATTCGTACCTTCTGGAGACGAGAACAGTATCTCGGAGCGCGATGCCGTTTCGCGTTATCGAGCTCCTCCTTTTTCTCCGACTTTTTCTCTTTTTCTCCGTTTTCTCCCCATCCAACGGATCGTTCGTTCGCTATCGAAACTTTCTATACGAGCATGTATATTTCACGACCGGGTGGGTGTCGATACTCCACCAAGTTTTCTTATCTCGCGGGATGGACTCGGGAAATATTCCGCGCTTCCCTTTCCCCCATATCTCCCAACTTATTCTCCTTTCATCATCCCTTAACGATCCTCCCATTTATTCCTCGCCATCGCCGGAGAAGATCCAACAAACACCTTCCTACGTAGCGTCGAAAGAAGCGTCAACCATTCGAAATGACTGGTTTTCCACTTTTTATTCCTGCTCTCGACAAAAACGCATAAACGCTTCCGATAAAACTGCACGTCGACTTTTACCGAGACAGAAACGCAATTTTATGTACCCGTTCATTTTCGTCCTGCTCGCAGATAAAATAATCGTTTGCGAATTTTTGTGTATTCCGCGTACGATTAAATTTGCATATTCCACGCTTAACCGAGGAACACAGGAAACGGAGAATTAAGGAAGAGTTTTAATCAAGCGTGGAATTATAATTATAAATCGGACGTTGACGAGGTGAATTCTTACCTGTAGCAGTCGTTACTGGGATTGTTAGCTGTCCTCGGTAAATGTAAATACGCGTTATAGGTCATAGTTCTCTCGTTAAAATATCGCGCCATCCGTCGCAGCAAAGAAATCACTCGGTCTGCGAAGCTCGTTCGAAGCTCGTTCCTCCTCGCTTCCGGCTACGAAATTGATGTTTGCATACCACTCTTCGGGGTTCAATCGTCCCCACGTGGAAGTGATTTTCAATGGCGCAACGACAACGACGACGACGACGACGACGATGATAACGACGACGACGACGATGACGACGATGACGACGACGATGAGGGCGACGAGAACAACCAGAACGAGGAGGACGACGACGAGGACAACAAGGACAACAAGAACGACGAGGACAATGAAAACGAAGAGAACGACGAGGACAACGAAGACGAGGAGGATAATGAGGACAATGAGAACGAGGAGGACGACGAGGACAACCAGGACGAAGAAGACGAGGAGGACGACGAGGACAACAAGGACAATGAAAATGGAGAGAACGACGAGGACAACGAAGACGAGGAGGATGACGAGGACAATGAAAATGAGGAGGACGACGAGGACAACCAGGACGAAGAAGACGAGGAGGACGAC
>NW_016925480.1:83355-113147 GCF_001483705.2 Eufriesea mexicana
CAGTCAAAGAATGGCACCAAATTTTTGGTGCCTAGATCGATGAGGAAATTTAAAATGGTTCCTGACCTGATCCATTTACCTTTTTTCTTCTGTCACGAGTCTCTCGTTTCCTAAGACTTTCTTGATGCGTTGCAGTCAAAGAATGGCACCAAATTTTTGGTGCCTAGATCGATGAGGAAATTTAAAATAGTCCCTGACGTGATCCATGTACCTTCTCCTGTTGTCCTAAGTCTCTTATATTCCAAAACTTTCTTGATGCGTTGCAGTCAAAGAATGGCACCAAATTTTTGGTGCCTAGATCGATGAGGAAATTTAAAATGGTTCCTGACATGGTCCATTTACCTTTTTTCTTCTGTCACGAGTCTCTCGTTTCCTAAGACTTTCTTGATGCGTTGCAGTCAAAGAATGGCACCAAATTTTTGGTGCCTAGATCGATGAGGAAATTTAAAATAGTCCCTGACGTGATCCATGTACCTTCTCCTGTTGTCCTAAGTCTCTTATATTCCAAAATTTTCTTGATGCGTTGCAGTCAAAGAATGGCACCAAATTTTTGGTGCCTAGATCGATAAGAATATTTTAAATGGTCCCTGACGTGGTGCATTTACCTTTTCCTTGTGTCTTGACTCTCTTGTGTTCCAAGACTTTCTTGGTGCATTGCAGTCGAAGATTGGCACCCAATTTTTGGTCCCTAGATCGATGAGAAAATTTAAAATGGTCCCTGACGTGTTGCATTTATCTTTTCCTACTGTCCCGAGTCTCTTGTATTCCAAGACTTTCTTGGTATTCCAGACAAAGGATGTCACCCAATTTTTGGTCCCTAGATCGATGAGAAAATTTAAAATGGTTCCTGACGTGGTGCATTTACCTTTTTCCTTCTGTCTCGAGTCTTTTACACTCCCATACTTTCTTGATACGTTTTATTTGAGAAATGTCACGAAATTTTTGTTGCGTTTATCGACGAGAAAAATCGAAATGGTCCCTGTTTTTCTCCATTTCCAGTCTTTACTCCGAATGTCAGAAAACTTTCGTCGCGTCGACCGTCGTGGAAGTTATTTGGAAATGGTACCCGACATATCCCTCCATCCTTTGTATTTCATATCGATTGCCAAGTACTTCAGACGTACTTCCGTTTGCGCGTTGTCACCGGAAGATGTCGCGACGTCTTTGCTCCAGTTTCTGGCGTGCAAAGTGTCCAAAATGGACCTCGATACGTTTCGTTTGCCTTTTTCCTTTGTACCAGGTCTCGAGTACTTTAAAGCTGTACGCACTACCGGCGAAAGATGTCGCGAGATCTTTGCTCTAGCAATTGTCGCGTAAAGTGTTCTAAATGGACCTCGATGTGTTCCGTTTGCCTTCCTCCTCTGTCTCGATTCTCGCGTACTCCAAGTCTCCTTCACCTTCCTCGCGTTTCAGCTGAAAGACGTCGCCAAGTATTTGTCCCTGCAATCATTGTGCAAAGCATTCGAAATGGACGGATTTGATACGTACCATTTACCTTTTCCTCCATTCCCGATTCTAACCTTTCGTATTCTAACGACACTCGCTGAAGTTATGCACGGATCCCGACACGTTCTTTCGATTTTCTTCCTCGAGGTACACAGGTGTATATATATAGAATATCGCCGGAGACGTGGAATACATAAAGAAACAGCGAGATATTTTCGTAAGTGTTACGAACGAGCATCGTTTCCATCTGCACGCTCGATCTCGCTAGCCGTTTCTATAAAAATTCAAATTTCGTCCCATATCCGAGACGGGTTGCGTAAGAAGCTCGTTCCGAGCCAGTTTCGCGACAGAAAACTTTCGTTTTCGATTGATAAGCGACTCGGGAAAAATAGAGATCGAAATTGAGCGAGTTATCCCGACGGACAGGAGGTTTTCTATGGTGTGCCATGGGTGAAAGGGAATGAAAATAAGCGGATTCGTACCTTCTGGAGACGAGAACAGTATCTCGGAGCGCGATGCCGTTTCGCGTTATCGAGCTCCTCCTTTTTCTCCGACTTTTTCTCTTTTTCTCCGTTTTCTCCCCATCCAACGGATCGTTCGTTCGCTATCGAAACTTTCTATACGAGCATGTATATTTCACGACCGGGTGGGTGTCGATACTCCACCAAGTTTTCTTATCTCGCGGGATGGACTCGGGAAATATTCCGCGCTTCCCTTTCCCCCATATCTCCCAACTTATTCTCCTTTCATCATCCCTTAACGATCCTCCCATTTATTCCTCGCCATCGCCGGAGAAGATCCAACAAACACCTTCCTACGTAGCGTCGAAAGAAGCGTCAACCATTCGAAATGACTGGTTTTCCACTTTTTATTCCTGCTCTCGACAAAAACGCATAAACGCTTCCGATAAAACTGCACGTCGACTTTTACCGAGACAGAAACGCAATTTTATGTACCCGTTCATTTTCGTCCTGCTCGCAGATAAAATAATCGTTTGCGAATTTTTGTGTATTCCGCGTACGATTAAATTTGCATATTCCACGCTTAACCGAGGAACACAGGAAACGGAGAATTAAGGAAGAGTTTTAATCAAGCGTGGAATTATAATTATAAATCGGACGTTGACGAGGTGAATTCTTACCTGTAGCAGTCGTTACTGGGATTGTTAGCTGTCCTCGGTAAATGTAAATACGCGTTATAGGTCATAGTTCTCTCGTTAAAATATCGCGCCATCCGTCGCAGCAAAGAAATCACTCGGTCTGCGAAGCTCGTTCGAAGCTCGTTCCTCCTCGCTTCCGGCTACGAAATTGATGTTTGCATACCACTCTTCGGGGTTCAATCGTCCCCACGTGGAAGTGATTTTCAATGGCGCAACGACAACGACGACGACGACGACGACGATGATAACGACGACGACGACGATGACGACGATGACGACGACGATGAGGGCGACGAGAACAACCAGAACGAGGAGGACGACGACGAGGACAACAAGGACAACAAGAACGACGAGGACAATGAAAACGAAGAGAACGACGAGGACAACGAAGACGAGGAGGATAATGAGGACAATGAGAACGAGGAGGACGACGAGGACAACCAGGACGAAGAAGACGAGGAGGACGACGAGGACAACAAGGACAATGAAAATGGAGAGAACGACGAGGACAACGAAGACGAGGAGGATGACGAGGACAATGAAAATGAGGAGGACGACGAGGACAACCAGGACGAAGAAGACGAGGAGGACGACAAGGACAACAAGGACAACAAGGACAACGAGAACGATGAGAACGAGGTGAACGACGAGGACAACCAGGACGAATAAGACAACAAGGACACCAAGGATGACGATAACGACGAGGACGACGAAAACAATGAAGACGACGAGAACAACGAGGACAAGGAGGACGAAGATGATAACGAGAACGACGAGGACAAGGATGACGTGGACGACAAAGATTACGAGGACGACGAGAAGAACAAGGACAACGAAGACAAGGATGACGACGAGAACGACGAGGACAACCAGGACGAAGAGGACGACGAGGACGATGACAACGAGGATAACGATGGGAAGCAAGCTAAGAAGCAAAAGCGACGATGGCGCGTACAACACGATTGGATTTTCTTCCCGCAAAGAGGAAGATCCTGGAAGAAAAAGCTCGCGTGACCTCTCGTATGTCGAGGCGTTTGCACGGATCGGGCAGCGAGATCGCGAGCTTTGGGAGCGAGCCTATCGACCGGCCACCCACGCACCCTAGCCTCGCCAGCAGCACCGATAAATTATCCCGCGTCGTAACATTGTCCCGTAACTCTGTACCCGGGGCCCGAAACGAGGTGGCAAGAAGCCGGTTGCCGTTAATAATTGGACGAATCCGCGTATGACGGTCGTTGGCGGGATTTTATGGGAAGTTTTATTTTTCGATATATCGAGTCGCGTCGAGGTTCATTCGGAAATTCCATTAGCCGGCAAATGGGCTGGATAAAACGAAAGATGCCGTTTGAGATATAAGGGTCATAAATCTTGACGCGTGAAAAGACGTTTTTCGTGGAACGTGTCGCTGAATGGCCGGCACGCGATCATCGCGATCCGCCGAGGAAGCTTTCGCGACGCGCGATCATCGCGTAAAACGACGGCGTAAATCAACACAGGAATCGACCCAGATGCGAGAGCTTTCTTCGAAAGCGTGGCCAACGCTCGAACAGCGCCGGTTGATTTATGTGGCGTGAAACGTGTTGACGTACGTTCGCGCGACGGCCGTGAACGCGAATCAATGTTTTGAGACTAAACGATTCGCCGCGAGCGTGCCCGTTTCCATCGCGTTTCTGCCCGCCGATCGCCAGCGTGATTCGCTTAAAATGATAATGAGCAACGGCCACGCCGAGAAATATCACTTTGGATGGCCGCTCGTGGCCGTTGGAGCGAGACCGCTTTGCATTCGCTAGCGCTCAGCGCCTCTGCCTTCGTATCCAAACGATCGAATTTCGATCGCAGCTCCTCGGTTGCATCGAGCTTTTCACGATCGGCTGCGACCCGACCCGAACTCTGCCGATAACGTTCGCGATAACGTTCCCTTGTCGATATCGCGAGCGGAACGGGAAGTCGCGAAAGCATCCGCGTCTACGCAGCTTTTCGTCGGAGCCCGATTCCGCTCGGTACCACAGCGAGCGTCCGCTCAGGCCGGCGCGTGTGTCGCGGCTGAAATACGAGACTCGATAAAACCGCATCCGTCCGCTGGAACAAAAAGCACCGAGGGACCGTGGTCGGATCTCCCCTTGGCCGGCGAATCGGTGTCAACGAGACAAATTGGCCGAAAAAACGACCGAGAAAGCCCCGAAAGTCAGCCCGATGACCCGGTATGCGAAACCAGAATTCGGTAACAAGCCGCCTCCAGCCCTGTCCGTCCCTCCACTCTTTCTCCTCGCCAGCAATCACCGCGTTTTTCTCCTATCGACCGGCTGCACCTGCTACCGATTGAATTACGTCCGCGCGATGTACCTGCGCGTTTGCAGGTTTTGCCAGCGTCCGCCGCGGACTGTCTCCGCGCCTATGGTCGCCGAACGCGGCGAAAAATGGCACGAATTTTGGGACGGAAAGTTGGGAAAGATCAGCACGAGATTAGACGACTGATTTTTTCTCGAGATTTCGAAGGAGACGCGAAAATCCGAAGCTTTTCGCGAAAAAGGAAGCCCTGGAGCGGCTAAGAGGGTGTAATCTCGCGAAATGCTCATTCATCGGATATCGTTCGTTATTAAGAACATTTTAGACTCTTAATACGCTGTACTGCAGAACATGCGAGTTATACGACCATTGTGAAATCGCATAAGCAGCGATAGCGGTGGGAAAAAGCATGATGTATTTATAACTAAACGGATGTGGCTTGACAATGCTAATTATCCGGTCTCGATTTTGGGACTAGACTCACCGACCACGGGAAGATCCTGAGAAACCCACGTTTCCAGATGTCCAGAACAGAGGCTCGTCGGGCTTAAGCCTGTATCGCACGATTCCAATCTTCCCGATTCGTTTAATCGCGTTGCTTCGTCTCCCGTTTGCCTTCTCCATTTTATCGTTTTATCGTATTTACGCTGCTCGTTTATTTCCGTTCTGAATTTATATACAATCCCAATTTGCTTGTTTACGCCATTACTGTTTTATCCGAGTGCACCGCGAGCGGAAATCGATGGGAATCGGCATGCACGAAGAGATTGCAGGAATTTGCGCGCGGATTTCCCGCGTTGGCGCAGCGGTGCTGCGCGGCGATTCGCGTCGGGCTGGAAATCCTGTTAAATCAATACCCTAATTGACCGAAGCGACTCGTGTGTAAACGCGCGTGAACACGTACGCAGGCCGTTTCGCGTAATATTCGAGCAAGGCTGTTCACCGCGTGGTAACATGGCCAGCTGGCCGAGATCGGGCATTACGCGATATCTCGCGGTTTTACTGCCGTGCCGTTTCGTTTATTTGCATAATAGTCGCTGATGACCCGTCGTAAAGACGCGGCGCGGACGCACAGACCTCGCCCTCTTTCGTCCGCTCCTGCGTGTTCCGTTCTTCGTGACTTCCACGTCCATTCACGCTCCTGGGGCTTTTTCTCAAGCGTTTCCAATAGGAAGCTCGCGTGCTCATCGAGCACCCTTTGCCTGCAACTGCTATACCAATTGCATCTGCTATTTACCATTCGCTAAACGCTCGCCTGGACGTAAAATAATTTTATTCCCCTCTAACGATGTTCCTCGGCTGCGCCGCAAGAAGCACCCTATATCAAAGCCCACGGACAGAAAGTCGATGGCTGCTCTTGCGGACGCTCGCTGCGTCGCATTTGTCACGGGCAACGTTTATTAGCCGAGGATCGATTTAATTGAATCTCCACCCGACTCCACCTACCACGAGACACGGCAGACCCACGGGCGATCCATCGATTTTACTCGCCACTGCATACTGACCTCCTCCTAGCGATATTACGCCGCATTGAATTCAGGTTAGCACGCCGGGGCACTCGTAACACGCGGACGCAAAAATTATGAATCCCGTGAAAGGTTTCTAGTACAAAGGCACGGCTGAACGGTCCAGTGCAATCGCACATTTCATTAAACCGTTACAGTGTGACGAGTTCTTTCGCCCGGCAACGTAGAAAGGTACGCGGACGCGATTGTCGCGCCATTCCATTTCGTTACAGTGACGCGACATTAGGAAAAATCGGACATTCGCGCGCCCGCCTCCCCTCGGGAATAAACTGCAAATTTCTGCACATTCTCTCTCTCTTTCTCTCTCGTCTCTTCATTGAGACATTGAATCTTTTCACCCCAAAGTACCAAAAATCCTCAGAGGCATCGAAGCTTTAAATTTAGGAAATTTATTTTGGCACGAAATAAAACGGAAGATTGTCTAAATCTCGAAGAGACTTCAGAGGCTTCAGAGGCTACAGAAATTTTAATTTTCTTAAAATTCAAATACCAAGTTATTCCAGTTGAAATTCGTCTTTTTATATATAAAATTTTTCGTCGTTTTGTCGTTTTGTTCTTAGGAATGGAGCGAATTCGCGAAGGTAGGAAAGCGTTGGAAAAATGTAAAATTGAAAATGGAACTCGACGACGATGAAAGGCGAAGCGAAGTGGAAGAGGCGAAGCCTGGAATCGCAGGTGGTTTCGCTCGATTTCCCCCATCGAGAGCGAAAATGTGACCTCGGGATCGTACTTTGGCAGCGCACCAAGGCACGCGAGGAACGTGCGGCATTAGGCATGCTTATTAGTAACAGAAACCGAAGGGGAGGCGACAGAGGGGCCGGTAAACGTATCTGCACGCGCGCACCTGTGTGCAGCGGCGCATCGGAAATCGCCGGGGCCGTGGAACAGGCAATAACGCGAGTCATACAGGTGTAACCCGGCCCGTGGATAACTGGACGCACACGTGCCCGCGTCCCGATGGGATTAGAGGAGAGTTTTGCAACTGTGCCACCGATGGCCGCTTGCCTCGTGCAATTTTCACGATTCTCCAAGATTAACCTTGCGCGCGTAACAATGCCCCGTAGCCGGTGCCGATCGTTTCCTCGTTGATAGAATTATATCGTCTACGTCGCGTCTCGCGTTTCCACGAAACGAAAAATTTGGTCGCGAGTTTGGAATCCGAGGTGGAAAAAGGCAAGAAAGGGAGAAAGAAGGGAAAAGGTAGGGTGGATCGATATTCCACGGATATTAAGCTGCTCTGCGTGATGGCTAACACGGACGACACGGAACGAAGGAACGCGCATACGTATTTCCGTGTGACGGAACGTTTACGTGGATTTTAAGTATGACGTTTCTGATTTCAGGGATCAGGATGCGGTGGATCGGTTACGTGGCCACGATTCTCTGGTGGTCGGGCATCGCCAGGTCCCTCAGCACGCTGAATCGAGGTCACAGTCAGTAATACTCCTTTTGGTGGTTTAAACGCGAGTATTTCAGTAGCCGCCGCGTTCCTTTCCTCGTGTCTCCTCGAGCTGACTTTCTTGGCTGGACCACTTCCTCGCCGTCCAGACTCTCTCGCGTGCTTTCGAACCAGAACTGGCCATTAATCGGATTCCCTTCGTTTTAATGCTATGCCCGACGTCCCGCGTATTGAGATCGTTCTCTCCGGACTGGCTCTTCCGCTTCCAGGTAGCAACAGTTTCCATCGAGAGTACGCCGTGCCGTTACACCGACAGTTATCTCCTCTTTGCACGGATGAAAAAGTGGCCAGTTCTGGTTCACCCTTCTGGCGAACCTTCTTCTACCGTTCCCTCTCGCCCCGTCGCCATTTCTCCACCTGTTCCGAGCGTTTCTCTTTCTACCACGAGATCCCTCTGAAACGTGTAACGCCTAATTGGACAGGGAACTCGGTCAAGGTGCAGTCGGTCGCGTGCTCGGCCGTGGGAAAAGAAAAGCGAACAAAGGGGAGACTTTCTTCCCTGTCCGAACCGCCTCGAGGTCGGGCAGGCTGGAAAAGCTTCTCTTTCTCGTTAACCCCGTGGTACACTGGAAAATTTACTTCCCGTTTGCACTGGCACTAACGATAATTGCGCTGGAAAATTGATGTACCGTATGCCATACCGCTTAAGCTGTCTATAGAAGCATGATAAATTCAAAGTATTAACCTCGCCGACTTTTCTCATCCGTTCGCGATATTAATAGTAAATTAATATCTTCGGCTAACCTCGCGATGTAACATAATATTCCTATCCCGTTTACCAACTGCATTATGTACACAGTCATAACGAACGCCGCGTAATTACCCCGTCCAGTCCCACTCCCCGACCGCGTTTCTAAACAACGCGCTTTAATATCCCTCTTTAATTACTCCCGGGAACAATGCGGAAAATCGTGCGCGAGCAGCAGAAGAGAGTGATCCTTTATTAACCAGCCGCGGAACGGTAGACCGATGTTCCGTTTAATATTTCCCGAAGACAACAGAGTCGCGCCGGGTCCTCGCTCCGTTTCGCCACTCCGACCACGACCACGACCACGACGTCGACGACGACGACGACGACGACGAAGATGACGACGACTTTGCGGAAACGTCGCGGGATTGGCCCCCGGCGTCCTCCGAGCCTCAGCCGTTCCCGCCAGTCCTCGCTGTCGGCCATTGTTCCGCTCCCCCGTGAAGATGAACGAACGTCGGCCGCCGATAAAGTTTTTCTTTAATTAACGCCGGCTCGGTATCGGAGAAAGCGAGACCGTGAAGGTAGAGAGACCGCGAACCGCGGCAATTTACGTCGGTTTACGCGCTCTTACTGTCTCGGTTAACGACCTGGCCCAGGTCTACGTACTCCCGTACACTTGGACGATCCATCGCCCGGTTTTTCCTTTTTCTCCCTCCTTTTTTTCCCTCCTTTTCGCGCGTGTCCCCAGCTTCACGCGGCCTCGAGCACTCCGCGAGGATCACGGCGCACTTTCACCACGTTCGGAAGATTCTATCGAAGGTTGTGGCACGTTAACGACGCTCCAATTACCCAACTCGATTCTCCGTCTCCTTCTCTTTTCCCAGTCTTTCTATCTTTCATCGAGCCCCCCTTCCCGCCGCCGTCCCCCGCTTTTCTTTTTCCCAACGACACCCCGGGCCCCGTTAATTAGCGGACTCGTCATCCGAAAGCCGATGGAAGAATCGTCGCGGAGCTATCGATCCAGGATTATTTCCGCGAACGAGGCGAACGATTATTCCTCGAACGACGCGACCTCGCGGGTCCCAGGATGCCTCTGTTAATTACGGAGCCGCGTCGATACTCTTTAAACGAGGGCTTATCACGCACCGCGCGGTAACGGGATATGGGTCAGCTTGGGAATCGTTGGAAACTCCGGTGTTCTCTATTCCAGATGGAAGAACAAACGTCGATTGAATTCGCGAACGATATTCGATAACATCGCGTTCGTTACGGGACATTAAAATCGATCATAGTCTCAATGTAAACACTGCTATTAGCGGGCTGACTTAATTGTGTGTTTACTGGCCTACTTCCAGCCTTCGCGTATCCGCGTTCCGAGAAACGCGGTGTACAGAGAGATCAATCATAGAAGCTATCGAATCGACGTTATTATTCCCGCAGCTCGCGGGAACCGCGTTCCTTCTTCCAGTTGAATCCTCGACATCCTTCGTCCCTTTGCGCCGCGTTTCCATGAAACGCGATTCGCTAACGCGCGACACGTGGGTCGATAACGGTGACAGGATGCGACGGAAGCTTCCACGGTACCTCGAAGCTTAGCTCCCTTAAACTAGCTTTAGCCGCTTTGAATCGCTTGGCAACCCTCCGTGGAAGGGTCCCCCCGAGGCAAAAGCCCGGAAAGACCCGACCGACATCAAAGACGTCATCGTCTGCTACGCGCAGGTTACAAAATCACCCCGAAACCCTGTCGAGTCCCCGGGCCAGAGTCCAAGGAGGGTACCTGCATGTTCGTGTGGGAGTGCATCAAGTCGGAGGGCACGCACGTGGGCGTGTGCGTGGACACGTTCATGTTCGGCAGCTGCTGCGTGCACAACACGACGACGAACGCGATCACCGCGTCCAATCTTCATCACCATCATCACCACCATCATCACTACCATCAACACGCCTCTTCCTCTTCATCGGACCCGCTGAGGCCGACCCTGGCGGAGGCGCTGGGCAACGAGTCGACCAGGCCCACGCTGACCTCCCTCTCCAGCTTCCTCGTCACGGACTCGAGCACCGCCAGGCCGAGTCACCATCCATCCGAGACGCTCGAGTCTTCCGGAGGGTCCAGCAGACCGCACAAACCGCTGTCGGCCGGTTCCGCTAGGCCACTGCAAAAAAGACCGCACGCGAAACCCACGTCTGATCACAAGGACAGAATCCAAACATCCGTGCTGCCGGTCTCGTCGAATTTCTGGGAGAAGGGCTCCCAGAGCACGAAGAGACCAAGCTCGGAGTCTTTGGAGAAGGGGTCTCAGAGCACCAAGAGACCAGGATCCACCGACCATTGGGAGAAGGGATCTCAGAGCACCAAGAGACCCGGATCCACCGACCACTGGGAGAAAGGGTCTCAAAGCACCAAGAGACCAGGGTTCTCCGAGCACTGGGAGAAAGGAACTCATAGCACCAAAAGACCAGGATTTTCCGAACAGTGGGATAAGGGGTCTCAGAGTACCAAGAGACCAGGATCTTCCGAGCTCTGGGACAAGGGGTCTCAAAGTACCAAGAGACCAGGATCTTCCGAGCACTGGGATAAGGGGTCTCAGAGTACCAAGAGACCAGGATCGTCCGAGCTCTGGGAGAAGGGATCCCAAAGCACCAAAAGACCAGGATCTTCCGAACAGTGGGACAAGGGGTCTCAGAGTACCAAGAGACCAGGATCTTCCGAACAGTGGGACAAGGGGTCTCAGAATACCAAGAGACCAGGATCATCCGAGCTCTGGGACAAGGGGTCTCAGAGTACCAAGAGACCGGGATCTTCCGAACAGTGGGACAAGGGATCTCAGAGTACCAAGAGACCAGGATCTTCCGAGCACTGGGATAAGGGGTCACAGAGTACGAGGAGACCAGGATCTTCCGAGCACTGGGATAAGGGGTCTCAGAGTACGAAGAGACCAGGATCGTCCGAGCTCTGGGAGAAGGGGTCCCAGAGCACCAGAAGGCCGGGATCTTCGGATCTTTGGGACAAGGGATCTCAGAGTACCAGAAGACCCGGATCGCCCGACGTTTGGGAAAAGGGGTCTCAGAGTACCAAGAGACCAGGGTCCTCCGATCCTTGGGACAAGGGGTCTCAGAGTACCAAGAGGCCCGGCTCCTCTGATCCTTGGGACAAGGGGTCTCAGAGTACCAAGAGACCCGGATCATCCGACCCGTGGGAGAAGGGATCTCAGAACACGAAGAGACCAAGTTCCCAGAGCACGAAGAGACCCGGAGGTGTCTGGGAGGATAGTAGTCAGAATACAAAGAGGCCAGGTCATCATGACTCCTTGAATCTTCAGAAGACTAGACCGGAAAATAGTCAGCATACGTCTGTCAAAGAGAAGGACACGACGCATGGGAGCTTTCAGAGTCATCATCAGGGGTTCAAGGATAAGATAGACACGGGACACAATACGTTGGTGATTAGGTTACCCGGAAAGGAGCATGCTTCCAGCGAGGATGAAGGCATCAGGCCCAACAGGCCTAACAACCAAAGACCGTTCGAGTCGAGACCCGACGATAGCAAGACGGAGGATGCTGATTTGAGCGTACAGGAGTCTGTCCATAGACCGAGCGTTAATTCGGTCGACGAGAACGTAAGTATTCCAAACAGCCTATCTTTTCGTCTCCCGAATGACTTTGCGTTTTACCAAGTGCCATTTAAAGCAGTTAGATATTCGGTATCGCCAGATTTCTTCGTTGTAAAATAAAACTCACCCGGGTTCAAACGTAGCTGATCTTTTCGGCAGGAAACTGCCAAGGACCCTCATCCCAGCTTGAACTTCATTCATACGGAACGACCACAATGGGCAACCAAACCGGTATCCCCGAAACCCACGACGGAGTTCTCGAAACCGTATTTCTCGGTGAAAACGACCACCTATCGGCCAATCCCGATGAACAATCAGCCGGACACCAGGCCGAACTTCATCTCGAAACCCAATAGTTCGAGCACCGCCATGAAAACCACAACCACTGCCAGGCCGACGCACTTCAGTGGTCAGTCCACTACCAGGTATTCGACTATGTCCTTAAGTTATACTTAGTGCCTTGACCCAACCCCGAATTTCTTCCCGCATCTCCAATTTCCGTCGTGATTAATGGCTCCATCGTCGGAGCAACCGAAAGCCGATTTTCGAGCGCCAGCTTCAAGCTTTTCTTTCATTCTAGCGCAGCCGGATCCTTACCACAGACCTCTCACTGGCACGTGACCACAGAGCCGGTGTTCGTCACGAAGCAAAGACCATCCTCGTCCACAAAACCGATGGGTTCATCCGAGACGACTAAACCTCTGACAAGTAGTTCGCATTTCTGGTCGGAGAACAGCTGGTCGCCGCCGAGACCGTCCTTGAAGCCACACTGGACCGACAACCCTAGCCTCCTTCAGAACGGGCCCGAAGCGTTTCCACCGCGGCCGAGTTTCAAGCCGACAGAACCGCAAGAAGTACGTGTAGACACTTGTTCCTCGGATCTCGCGACCTGTTTGCTCAGCGTCCAAACATTTGTAACGGTTGGATAAGGGTTGACGGACACGTATTCGTCCTAGCGGAACTTCTTCCAACATGGCGGATCGATCGATCGTTTAAGTAATAATATCCAGACGATGGAATTGTTGTGTCTTCGAGTAACTCGAAGAACCACGTCGATCCACGTGGCCTCTGGCCGTAATCGCGAACAGTTGTTCCCTGTTCCAGAGACGTAATGCTTCCTCCTGTTATCTCGAAATCGGTTCCTCTCTGAGGAACACCTTTATCGCGTTATATCCTTCCTGTTTTATCACGGTACCCCGCGGTATTATTAGATTCTATAAGGTACTTGTTGCGAGATAAAAAGTAAGTTTCACCCTGTGAACGAGAACGACGTTCTGCCGCAGATTACTGTTAATCGCGACGAAGAAGCATTGGCTCGGCCTTCGATTCGATTACACAGGCCATTGAGCATCGCGTTACAAAGTGGAGAAACGACGAACCGGACGGGGAAATTAATAAATTGGAACCGCATCGGCTCGCTAATCCAGCACGTACGTTTCCTTTTCGCAGAACACGGAGTTCCACAAACCGCTTGGCGCAGCGCATTACATCACCACGTCCCACTTCGAGACCTCCGCCAGGCCCAGACCCACGAAGAAAACCACCACGTCCACGACTACGACCAGTACCACTACCACCACCACCACAACCAGCACCACTACCACCACGACCACCACGACCACCACGACCACTCCAAAACCCGACACGACTCTGTCCACGACCGAGGCGATCGCGAAGACCGGATCGGTGTTGACGGTGTCCGCCGCAACCGAGAGCAAGGGTATGCAGTGCGGAGTACCGCCCCTGTTTCCGCGACCAGAGACCAGGATCGTTGGAGGCAAGGACGCGCCGTTCGGTCGATGGCCTTGGCAGGTATCCGTCAGGCGCACCTCGTTCTTCGGCTTCTCGAGCACCCATCGCTGCGGTGGAGCGGTGTTGAACGAGAACTGGATCGCGACCGCGGGACACTGCGTGGACGAGTGAGTACCGTCCAAGTACTATGCTTAGACGCGTCGATTACGTGTAAGAAAACAGGAATACGCGGCTCTATGGAATAGCGGTGGAGAAAAAATGGCCGACTAAATAATCCCGAAGGCGAGCGCGAGAGGGATAGGCAAAAAGCGAACGGGCATGAAAAAGAATGAGTGTAAGAGAGGTGATCATGGAGAGAAGCGCGATCAGTGTACGTAATTGCTTCCTGTTATGATTACGCTGCTCGGACGTGAGTGAATGCAAATGCGCCTGCCCGGCGTCTAGAAAATGAACCTCGATTAACCCGAATACGGATCTCGACGTCTCACCTGGTCGCTTGGATAACGTGGCGAGCGTTAAAATGCAAAACGATTGAAACGTTCGCCGTCGATTCTGTTGCAGCCTGCTGACCTCGCAGATCCGGATCAGAGTGGGCGAATACGATTTTTCATCGGTGCAAGAGCGACTGCCGTACGTGGAACGCGGCGTGGCGAAGAAAGTGGTGCACCCGAAGTACAACTTCTTCACTTACGAGTACGACCTGGCGTTGGTTCGACTGGAGAGTTCGTTGACATTCGCGCCGCACATCTCGCCCATTTGTCTGCCGGCCACTGACGATCTATTGATCGGCGAAAACGCCACCGTCACCGGCTGGGGAAGGCTGAGCGAGGGTGGCACCCTGCCTTCCGTGTTGCAAGAGGTAAAACCGCGAGTCGCGGAGGATCGAGTGTCATCTGGCAACGATCCATTTTAGAGGCTCTTGACAGGTTTTAGCGGAAGATCGGTGATCTAGACGGATCCGTTCAGAGACGGATGATGGTACCGTTGACTTAGACGAGGGGTCGGTGTCTGTTTCAGGTTTCCGTGCCCATAGTGAGTAACGATAGATGTAAGTCAATGTTCCTGAGGGCTGGGAGACACGAGTTCATACCGGATATCTTCCTGTGCGCCGGATACGAGAGCGGTGGCCAAGATTCTTGTCAGGTACCTTTTCGAATTCGCTGTCTAGGTTTCCTTGCGCTACCGTGTCAGAAATACCAGTGAAAATTTCCAGATAGACGTTCACGTTCTGCTAAATTATGCGTATCCCTTTAAATATCGAGTTCACGTTGGAATCCGTGGAAAGTCGATATCCAGACAGACCCCGGTGGTATTCCGTAAGCCTCAGAAAGGCTCCTCACGTGTAATTTTCAGGGCGATTCGGGCGGTCCTCTGCAAGTAAGGGGGAAGGATGGTCGATACTTCCTCGCGGGCATCATATCCTGGGGAATCGGTTGCGCGGAGGCCAATCTGCCAGGGGTGTGCACGAGGATCTCGAAATTCGTCCCGTGGATCCTGAAGAACGTCACCTGACCGGGCTTCCGGTCGACCATTTGCCACTGGACCCTGTCGACAGCTTGACGAACCGACTCGCCGGAGTCTGAGCGTTCCGAACGTAACTCTGCACGAGTTTCTTCGATTTCTTCGAGGATTTCTTAACCGAGGGGTAACAAAGGGATCGCACGAATCACTGCCAAATACGTAAGACTTGTCGGGGAGGACGAGACCCCAGCGGAAAGCTTCTCGCTCGCCTCCGAGGTTGAAAAAGGGAGAAAGAACGGTAGAAAAGAAACGAGAGCTGTAATGATATATATTGGATAGAAGTTTGAGAAACTTCCATCTCGAAGACTGCCGCTCCGAAAGCGAAGCCAATCAAACACAGACAGCGCGAGACTGTGGAGATCGTTGCCGAACGATAAAGAAACTCGCGCACCCAGGACTGTATTTATATATACATATATAAATATAAGTAAGATAATAATATATTTCTCGTGGAACGAGCTGTTGGCTCGTCTGTCAGTTTTTGCCAGCCTGTACATGAATATATAAAAAGAAGAGAATTAAGTGGAAATAGCTATTGGCTTGACGTTGAAAAGGCCTCCAAAAAGGACGTTGAATAATTAAAAGATATTGGCAGTTTCAGCAGCAAGCCCGTAATTATACATTTATCTACCAAGTTGTATAGCGAATTCTGTAAAATGCTAAGTTCTTGCCCATCGCCTTTAGTAATCGTCTATTAATCGAAGAGCTAAATTAAACTCCTCTCCCTCCCTTCGACTCTCTCTTTCAAGATATATAACGATATTTATAAGTATGTCAAATAAACATATGTTTATTACTATGAGGGATTCGTGCATTTTGTTCCCAAGCAGGATCATATCGGGGTTTACAAAATTCGCGAATTGAGCGGGTCATTGACCCGGCCAGCGATCAGAGCCACCGAGGTCTCGGCGTCGACGATGAAGTAGAGGAACGGTTGGACAACCGTAAATGGCACTGGCCCAGCCCTCTCGAATAATCCATTACCTAGAGGAGAAGAAGCACTTTTAATATTTTCACCGATAATTATAAACGACAACTTGCTAAGACTCGATAAAATCGCTAATTACGAACTAGTCCAGTGCAAATGACGAAGAAGCTTCGGGATAATGGAGCAGCTAACGAGGAGTCTGTGATACGGAAAGAGAGAAAATGGAAATTAGAAATGAACAGCTGACGGATTAATGAAAACATTTACGAGCAGCATTCCTCGTAACGATTCAGGAATTCCTAGTAAGCATAATGGAGAACAACCGCAAGGTCTTTTTATTTATTTCCCTCGGTGAGTCAGCCGCAGGATATCAGCTATTAAATCCTAGCCAACTTTATAACAATACTGAGAATATTCCTCGATCGTGGCCGGCGTCAATTACGATATACCGGAAACCACGGCTCTTCGACGAGCAAACAACGAATTAGCAACGATTCGACATTTGCCAATCGGTCAGAGAAAAAATTCCTCGCTAATCTTTGCGTAACCATCCGATCAGATGCCAAACGGTATGGCCGTAAGACAAAAAGAAATAACCGTAATGAATCTATTTCCCTCGAAAACACCGACGTTGAACTGACCGCGATATTTATCCCATTCTCATCCTCTCATCGCCGTTGCCAGTCAACAACCTCGACAATGGAGAAAGAGAGAGAGAGAGAGAGAAAGAGAGATCATCGAGTTACGAATCCAACGATTCACCAATGACCAACGAGACCGTCCCTCGAGGAATCAATCGAATTCGACACGGTTCGCGTTCGCCCGACCTTCGCGAATGTTTTTAATCTACCGTGTGTCTGGAAAACACCGCCAAAACCCGTCCAATGTCCCGGTGAACTTTACGCTAGCCTAATCAGAGATCGATCGCGACGATAATATGCAGAGACCAGCGAGGAACACGACGACGAAGAGGAAGAGGGAACGGATCAGACACGCGCCAGTAGTAACGGCCAGGCATCGTCAGACGTTTGCTCGCAGCGCGTACACCACGTCAATGGCGAACGACGTGCACGAAGAATCGCAATTTCACCGGTAGGGATTGCGACAGAGCGATTGCCTGATCGTACCTTCTGCCAATCGCTGATCGTTCCCTCCCTTTGACGACGGTATCCTCTCTGGTTTTTGTTTGCACAGTAAATTCGTGACTCCGCGACATCCTTTGAGAGAAATAAAATAAAATGTAAAGTTCGCGGTAGATTTCGTGATAAAATTCGTGGTGGAATCGACGAGGTGGAAGACGTCGAGATTTGGACGTTCGACGTTACGAGGCGAAGGAGAAGTGCAGTATAGAACGTAGAGAGCAGAGAGTAGAGACCTGGATGGTAATATCGGTAATAGTCCCGACGAAGTGGAACGATCAACGGAGGATCGGTATAGGGCGACTCACGAGAGTGGGTTCTGTCGGGTTTCATGTAGTTCCTGATGTTCACCCCGATGCTCTGTTGCGCGTCCCTGGCGTACACGCCGAGGTCCGGTGTCATCGGCGAAAGATCGGCGGCTCTCGGCTCGAACACGTCCAGGATTCCCAGCTGCGAGGAAAATGAATTAAACGGCGGAGCAAAGAGGAGCAAAATAATTGGAGGTGAAATACGATTATTTAAAGAGCGATAAAAATGGCGATTCAGCGAGGGGGGGAAAAAACAAGGATCGCTAAGTAAAGCGATCCCATCTGGCCGCGTAGAGTCGTCCTATAAAACAAAAAGCTTCGACTTCGCTTAACTCGCGCGGCTCGAGCTGAACGACGTTTATTCAGAGGCACTAAAACTGCCGAGGGAATGCTCGACCGACGCCGGAATCGGCCATAAAACTCGCGAGCAGAACGTTACCCGCTCCAGAATTACGCCTATTAAACAATTCCCATTTTTCGCCGGCCGGTGTGTTTCGAATTGTCGTGAATTACGTGTCGTCGAGGAGGAGGCCGCGTGTGCCGATAGCTTCGCTTCGCGGAACACAGCCGTGACGAGAAACGGAAAGTGCACTCAAGATCTCGACTAACGCGATTAAGTAATTAGGCGCTTAATGGCCGAGACTAATGGCAAAATATCGAGCGGCGAGCACCGGCAAGCACGATTCGGCCAGGTTTCGAGAGTCGTTCTCTGGAATGGTCCTAGTCGAATTCGTCGACGATCCGGGCTTGGCCCAGAGGAAGCAAATTCGTTGGCTTTTGACAGACGTTAGCGTTCGTACCCTTTGCAGGAAGGACGTCAAGGTGACGAACCCGCGCAACATGAAGGAGGGAATGGTGGCCCTGACCCAAGTGGACTGTAACTGCTTCCGCAACAGTCTCAACGACTTCCCGCCGAGATCCCTGGCCAGTCGATACGTGTCCCTTCTGTCCGTCGCCATCATCAGGATGATGTTGTATCTCGGGTCCTGCAATCGGAGACACGCTTTCACACCGTGGTACGGTCTCGCCCTTGAAGAGCGGCTGTAGAAATTACGATAACGGCATTTCCAAGAGCTTTTCGTGGAACGACGGTTCTTACGTCGAGCGGAAACTCAAGGGCGACCGCGTGCAACGATGGGAAATAGGCAAAAGGCAGAACGGCGAAGTATCTGGATGCCGTGACGGAGGAGACGTCGCAGCCGTTCACTAGGAACGATATCTCCGTCGAGTCTCTGACGGATGCTTCGTTCAGGCTCGGGGAAAAAGGCTTCCAGATACCCAGGTCCTGCATCCAGATCCCCTCGTCTGAAATCCAGAAGATGAAGCGTAGAAACAGCACGAAGATAGTAAAAAGTTATTTCTAATTAATATTCTCCTACTTGTCAAGATATTGCATTCCATTATTTGGATCGTCGTATATATTTCAAAACGATTATATAAAAATATAATATAAGCTAGAGTTTACAAGAACGAAGAGGATAGAAACGGACACCTCGAAACGAATAGCCAAACTATGCCAAGCTATATCCTAAATCGGTCCGAGCTCGAAAGCCTCGGGTCCGTGTGTTACCTCATTTTTCACGGATCTGACATAATAATCCGAGAGAATTCGACGAAATTCATCAACGCTCTGACCAGGACCTTTCATCGTTCGTTTTAATCATCTCCCGAGACGTTCTCCTCCACGTGCGTTAGCCATCGGTCAATCACACCGCGGTGTGTAGAATAAAAAAGCTGAGAAAAAACAGCACTATACCTGGATAGCTAGAAAAGAATCCCCTAGGGCTCCTGTAGCTACGTTTCCTTCGATTCATCATCGTGGCTGAGGATACAGTGGTCAGCTGTCCAGTCGACCCGATTTCACCTGTAGCAACGGTCGTGACTGGCAAATCGGTAGATCCCATCTCGTTCGAGATAGACTGATTGTTCGCCGAGTCCGTTGAAACGGTATTCTCGTCGGCAGGTGGTCCATCCGTGGGTCCAATGGACGTCTGATCCGCCTGTGTCGGGATCGTCGAACTCGTGGAGGCTTCCGTGACGTTGACTGGTGGCGTTACCGTCGTTTCCACGGATGACACGACGACGACGGTGGTTCCACTGGTCGTTGACGAGGTTGTCGACATGGTCGTTGACTCCGGGACGGGTTCGGTCACGGATTCGATCCGTGTAACGATGGTAGTCGGTTCCGGGCTTGCCTCCGTGAACGTGGTGGACATAGAAGGCTGCGAAGCGGTGGTAGGTGGAGTAGGAACGATGGCGACGCTCGTCAAAGTTGGCGGAGTACTCGGGGTACTTTCGGTACTCGGGGACTGAACGGTCGTAATGACAGGCATCGTTGTAGGTGGAACAGGGCTCGTGGTAGTTTGTAATCCCTCTGTCGAGGTTGTCGTGGAGACCGTAGGCGTAGTAGTAGGACTCGTGGGTGTAGTAGACGCGATCGTCTGGGTAGATGAAGTTGTAATTGAACTAGGCAAGGTAGTAGCAGCAGCTTTGGTACCGCCCATTGAAACTGCGCCGGCAGGAGTAGTTTCTGTCAATCTATCTTGCTCGTCTATCGTGCTCAAAGTCATTCCGAGTAGCTCTACCGAGGGTGTAGTCGACATAGGTATCTCGCTCGTTCTTTCGGTACTCTGTTCGCTTTGCGTGGTAACAGTCTGCGTGGTAGGAATTTGCGCGGTGGTAGTAGGCATGGTAGCAGTTTGCACGGTGGTCTCATCGGGAACTGACGTCGTGACTTCCGTCGTCGGCTGTTCAGTCACCCCGCTAGTCGTGGTCTCGGGCACCGACGTGGTTTCGTTCGTGTCCTCCTCGGGGATGGACAGGTCGAAGCCGTAGAACCTCAGGATGTCCTCGTACTCTGGCCTGAGCTTGGTGTTCTCGTGATTGAGCGTGAGGCCGCCGAGGAACCCGTCCGCGTTCAGATACGTCTTCGAAATGCAGAAATAATTACTCCGGACCCGTCACGGATCGTCGATCTTTACTCGGTTACGAAACTCGTTGGAAAAGAGCGATCGACCGAGGGAGAAACCGGCACTTAGAGAAGAGAAATTACGCGTTCAAGCCTCAAATGAACCGTCGTCGTGGCAAATATTCCGTGTCCCTTTTCCGGCTAATCGCTCTCCACCGACCCATTACGCAACGCCGAACGATTTAACCAAGCTCCAACGTATCCCGCGCGATTCCCCCCGTGCCTCTTACCCTCAATCTGCGATGGATATCGCGAAAACCGATCCTGGTGATGTCTCGATCTCGCGGCAGACCAAGAGCATCAGCGATCTGCTGTCTCCCTCTGCCAGCCGAGCCCTCGTAGAGTGCGGCCAGGACGAAGCCAACCCCCGTCGGCGAGAATGCCACGTTCCCGTGGGCCGTGTACTGCTGCAGAATCCGCACGCCTAGGTCGTTAATAACGTCCGTGATGATGTCGACCGGCCGATGCGGAACCGGTTGATACCAGCCGTCGAATCCCACGTTGTCGTAGCCGTGGACAAGCACGGACAACACTGTTGGAATATTTTCGTCAAAAAATCATCGAATCTCAAGGATCTCCGGTTAACCGTGAATCAAAGGAAATTCCTCCTTTGCCGATCTCCGACTCGCGATACCTCTCCGCGTCCACGTCAAAGTACGATCCCTCGAATCCCTCGAAACTCACGATTCGTCTTCTAAATCCTGAGGAATCGGGGCACGCGAATCTCTACGCGTTTGGAGAACCGTGCATTTGGAGGATAATTAACGTCGACGTCGAGGAAAACGCTGGCGAAAACGAAGGTAGCCGAAGAGAGTAAAAAGGAATCGGCATACTCACGCTGCAGCAGGATCAGCCAGGATATCCGCGCGCCCATATTAATCGCGACTGGTTGCTGGATCACTGGCGGACGAGGAGCACAGGTCGACTGTCTGCGAGCATGGACAACGCGTTCCTCGCCGATTCTCTCTCGATTCACGAAAGGAAGCGCGACACGGTGGCGCGGAAACGGCCGGTAGGCAGCTCTATTAGGATTAGTCTTAGTCGTCCGCTCTCTACGTCGGAACTGGCTCGCGGATGGTGCACGCCGCCCGCTCGAGCCTCTGCCGGCCACTCTGGGATTTTTTAAACGGCAAGGTCGTCAGGTAGATAAACCCGTGTCTATGTACGTCGTCATATCGCGCGCTCGCTCTTCTCCTTCCCCCTCGCGGAACCGAGAACCGGGGTTCCAGCTTCCCTAGAGGATGCGAGTAGTAGTAGTAGTAGTAGTAGTAGTAGTAGAAGTGGTAGTAGTAGGAAGCGGAGGAGGTGGAAAAGGAGGCGAATTATTCAGAGAATCGTGGCGAATTCGTTGCTCGAAACCTCGCCATGGTCTTCCATTCGAAGAACACCAGACTTTCTGCAAATTTTATCGATCCACCGTGAAGTAGAATTTCGAGGGTTTGCGATTGGAATTCCAATTTGCTTCGAAAGCTAACGTGTCGTCTAAAAGATTTGGGATTTTCGTTATCAACGGATCCCGATCGAGAAGGTTTACCGTGCTCGATGTAACCCAAAACTCGAGACCTTTCCTCGAATTCTGGAAATTTCCCGGATTGATAATCCCAGTTGCGAATCGCAGGTGAAGAGGCTCCAGGTCGGAATCCTAATTTGCCTTGAAGTTTAAGATATCGTCGGGAGGATTTTGTTATCAACGAATTTCAATCGCGAGAGATAAGGAGCGGGTCGAGCGAAGTAACGCAAAACCCGAGACCTTTCCTCACATTCGCGTTCGCACACTTGCAACCGCCATTCTTCTCCGAGTTTGATCTTAATAAAGCGACTAGTTGTGGCAACTTCCAGGGTAACGTAACAGGGAGCAACTGAATCATACGCGTCATAAGTCTTGCTCAATGTTGGGGTCGTTACTGCTCACAATGCGATAAACCTTGTTAGGCGCGAAGTCTTCCAACGAAATTAACGACTCGACGAAACAATGAAGGAATCAGCGAGGTGTCTGCGCGAAGAGAGCGTCAGCCAGGAACCGTCTGTTTAATTTTGGCAAGAAATTTCTGACCCCGCGATTTCATTCGCGCAATTTCGACTCGGTCGAATCGGCTGCTCTCGTGATTGCGATACGATTATGGTATTATAATTTGAACGATGTCGAAGTTGTTAGTCTTTTGAATGAATCTTTATTGCTCATACGGTACAGAATAATAGCAGCTGCCGAGTACAATTTCTTAAGATTAACCGCGTAGATAGTATCCACGAAACGTTGCCACCGCTCTCGTGCAACTAACGATAAAAAGGATGCCTCGGTCATGGAAAGGGCCGAACGTTTTCGACTTCGAACGTTGCGTGGATATCCACGCAATATCCGGTGCCGTCCATTACCCGCAAATTAGCCGTTCGTGATGGTAATTGTAATGCAGCATAAACGTCCGCGGGCCATTGGCCGCCATTTTATTGGCGAGAATCATTTCGCCTGCTAGAGCGAACTGTCGAGAAAAATGGTCCAACGGCTTCCGATTTATTTCTCCATTTACTTCTCCATTTATTTCTCCATTTATTTCTCCATTTGTTTCTCCATTTATAGCCCCATTCCAGCATTGACGATTCCTCTGAACGCAAGTACGTGGTCGAGAGGAAAGAATTGGAGAAAATCGCGGTCTCGGGTTGAGCAAGGATTCTAGGTCTTCCGGTTGCGTCGACGATTCGTGCCAAGTACGATTTTTTGTCGATCAAGAAAAAAGGCAAAACGCGGTAATTATCGGGAGAAAAAATGGCGATCCGCAGAAGAGAGAATGGTAATGCGTGCGATTGAACTCATTGCGTGGGACCGGTTGGTTTTTTCCAGGAGAAATCGCGTCCATGTTGGGACACCATGTTGAGAAGAGGGAAAGGTATTAGCATAACTATACCCGTCCCGAGATGAGATTTACGGGACGAAGGGTCGTATTAATTTGCGTTCCTTGGATGTCTTGCGCCTGTGACAGTAGAACTCGCAGAAGAGGAAGAGGAAAGCCAACGTGATGCCTGAAATAACGAAGGAATTTAATATTGTTCCTTAATTAATACCTCGACTACGTTCCTGACAAACGGAAGATATTACCTATGAATAAGACGAAAAATATCCCCTGCATGTCAGCGACGTTCACTTTCCGTTTGTTCACCGTCTGGCTATTCCCCGGCACTTCCCAGCACTTGTCTTTCACCGGCATCCTCTCGGAGATCCACTTGTTCATCAATCCGGACTCGAGCATTCGATGCAATCTGCGCCGATTCACGGAATTCGAATTCGAGAGACTGGAAATTAATATGGCGACTCGCAGCCGCCATAAATCAACGGGCAACTTACTCCGCGTTAATGACAGACAAGTAAGGGCTGCCGTGTGGGGCGATCATCGCGATGGGCTCGTCCAGGAACTCGTCCATGCTGAGAGAAAAATGGCAGCCTCCGGACAGCAACAGATCCTTCCTCATCAAGAACCTATTTCACGGACCCGTTAATTTCCGCGGAATTCCGGATGAATTTGACTCGAAGGATACCTGAGGGAACTCCTCCAGTCGATCAGAGCGTGTCTCCCTTCCTTTACGCGTTCCACCAGCCTCTCTTCCTCCGTGTCGTTATGCCTCTCAGCGCGCGAGAGTAGAACGTGGTACTTAGACTCGTTCGCGTTCTGCAGGTACATCTCGAGGAAACTACCGTTCGGGAAGCCCCAGGTGATCCTGTCCTTCCTCGCGATCAGTTCCTCCACCGTCAGGATAGACACGTCCATTCGAGGAAAAGTGAGGAAGGCGACCAGATTTCCGGAGTACGTAGCCACCAGGACCATCACGACCAGCCACCAGATACCGATCAGTATGCGAGCGCTGTCAGATTGCGGCAGATACATTCCCCCTGGAATTTTTTCAGGTCGACGGTGTGTGATGATCCTCTTCGTACTTGAGTCGTTGAATTCTAATTAGTCGACGGATTGGGGATGGGGAAGGTGTCTGGCTAACGGTTCCAGGCTCGGAGAATTTAAACGCGAGAGATTTCCGCCATCTCGTAGTAACATCCATCATGGCTACCGATCGGTACCTATCGATTAACCTTTATCCCCGTCTCGTCGTTGGCTTTGCTAAAGTGTCCGTGCAATTGGTATCTCGATACCGTACCGTTCTACAGAGCGACGCAAAAGTAACGCAATTTTAAATTGCTTTTCGACTAATCGGAGCCTGTCTAGTCAAAATTCTGCCAATTTCGTGTTGCACGCGAGCCACTTTTGCGTCAGCCTGTATACCCCGGGAAATAAAATTTAAAGACGATAAATTCGCGGCATTAGGGACGATGATCGGTAGCGAAATGATCAGCGGAGCAGGGCAAGTTCGCATCGCGTGAACGAAAGAGAAATAGAGGCAGTTTACGGGATAATAAAATCGTACCTTGTTGAAGAAGCGCCCCGTACACGTACCATACACACTGCCAGGAGGAGTTGAGGCCCGAGGTCTTGGTGCTGTACGGGCTGTACTTGTGAACCAGGTACAAGATCGGACCCATTATGATAATGGATACGGCCAGACAGGCCCACGTCTAAAAGGCAGTCGGAGCGTTAGAGGAATGCCAGCGCGAAACATCCGAACTGAACGACGACAATCTTTATAGTTCTGTCATTATGCGCTATTACGCAGCGGAATGCCGAAACATTAGCGAACCCTTTTAGAACAAGCACAGTGGTATCTCTCCGCGATCGTTGTGTAACTACATCGATTCGTTTCTGTCACTGTTCACCCGGCCAAACCTCGCTGGGAATCGTGCTCGCTTTGTCTCTTCGGTTTTATCCTCGAGTTATTTCCAAGGCAAATTTGCTGGGCTAATTTGCGGCAATTACTCGAGGATTCGGTAGAGGGTCGTCGTTAAGGGAAAAATCGCCAGAAACGAACCTCCTTCCTGAAGGGGGACGCGAACAAGAGGGCTCTGGATAGCTGTTTAGGCCTGGAAGTTAAGAAGCTATAGGTCTGCACGAAGATTGGTACGGTGAAATTGAACGTGTCCCTCGCACATTCGTTCACGGTGAACGCGCAGGCAGCCAGGAGGACCTTTTTCTCGCGCACCAAATCGATCACTTCCTGCGGTACTTTCCTCGTGGTAGACATGGTCATTTCTTTAATTTTCTACGAAGAGGATCGATTGACGAACGAGGCAGGCGGAGCAGAAAGAAATGCGTGCGTGGAAATTCTTACCTCGCCGAGCTTGGCGAACCGAGAGGTATTCCAAGACTTCGAACTTCGACTCACTTCCGGCGTAATCACCGTGTACGTAAAGTTCAGTTTCGTGGCGAGGTAGCTGATCGCGTCGAACACCAAACCCTCGTACGACTTCACGCCTGCTTTGCTTACGGAAATTATCTGCCACGGTGGATTCTAAAATAACATACTTTTCTGGCGAATTAATAAATTTCGATCTGGACGGTGAAAATTTTAAGTAAACAGCTGGTCGAGTTTCGAGTAAAAATTCGAGAGGTGAGAAGATAGGTTTCTTAATTAGAGTTATACCCAACGTGCTCGAAAATTAGTCAAAATTTTTCGCGATCGTTTCTCCACTAGTTTACCCACGTGATAAGTCGCGATCGGTAGATTAATGCCCCTGAATCCATGCGCAATGTGAGGAAAAACCACGTCCGTGAGGTTCACGCCGAAACGAGGTGTCCACGTGCCTATATCCAACAGGTGTGCCACATTTTTCCCGTGGGCAAAGAAATTTCCCCAGGTTATGGACGACGAGAACCTCCATAGGAGACATCGTCCACAGTCGTTTTCCGAGGTAAAAGCATCTTGGGAAAGGTATATCTGGCGGAAACACGGTTTGTTCGATTCAACTCCAACTATAACGCGTCTCGTTATAAACTCGTGAACAATTTACGAACTCTGATGTTCCTCAGGATCTCCTTTTGTCTCTCTCGTTTCGTCAGCCTGATCACGTCGAAATTCTCTTCCTCTAGCCTCTTGAACAAATCGATCTCGTTCGTCAGCGAGTACTCTACAGCTTTCACCAACGCTTGGCTCAATTTCTTCAGATAACACATCGCCTTCACCTGAAAACGGAATTTTTCAACGATTAATCATGATACGTGGAAGAAATCACGTGGAAGGGTTGCTCAATTTTCCTGCAGAAACTGCCTTGTTCTAATATACGAGAACAACACGATACCTATTTTTCACAGTGAAACAAAGGTCTGCGATAAATGAAGCGACCCCAGTGGCTAATTGTCTGAAAACACTCGATCATTACTTCGTAGAAACCGTCCAGGCTGGACGCGTTGTACATGAAGGCCACGTTTCCACCTTCTGCCAGCAGATCGACGAACGTCGTCATGTTGGTCAGATTCTGCGTCGCGCTGTCGGTGATCACGTACAGCCATTGGCTAGCTGGATGGACCATCTTCAGGGACCTTGCCTTTAAAGAAAAATCTCGTAGGAAATTTCCTTGGACCTTGTCGGTTATCTATCGCCATAAATCTGAAATAAATACGAGATCCGTAGGAGAAGAAGACTCTCACCACACCCATCACGTCCGCGACCATGTCTACGGTGGCGATCACTAAAAAGCAATGTCCCAACTGATCCACGTGGAAGTTGTGCAGCACCTTCTTCACCGAGTTCCACCTCTCGTTCTCGGTTTCCTCGTGTTTCAACGTGAAAATCGACCTGGAGATGAGGTTCAATCGCTTGTTCGGCAGCCTGTCCGATATGGCCCTCATCACGCGGCTGATCGTGTCCCTGTCTGAAACGAGTCGTGAACACGAACCGGATTAGATAAAAGGATTCACGTGTCGTTATCGCTGCTACTAGCCGTCCTTATCACCGAACGTATCGTCGTGAAGGATGTTGACCACGTTCCAGGACAGAATATTCATCATCCTTAAGTCAAGGAAAATCTGTGACAACTCTTCACCCGGCACTATCAGTGGCACGCTCATGCCATCCGTGTCTGGGATTCGAGGACAGTCTGGATCTTGAAACGGGAAACTTACCTCTAATGTTTCTTTTCTTTTTCTCTCCCCTTTCCTCTATACTCATAGAAATCTGTGTACCTGTTACGGCGAGGTGTATCAGCTCCTCCTTCCGCGCGATCTCGTGTAGACGCCATGTTTGATAACACGTCGCGACGGAGAGAAGAATCGTGTAGTCTGGCAGCGTGGATCAAAAGATAACGGGGGTTAACGGATGATCGAGGCTATAAACGGTTGTATTTAAAGCTATTACGTGGATTTACCTTGTCGTAGATCGACATTCGCGTCACGAAAGACGCGAACTCCGATACCACCAACGCGCATCTCTCTCCTCACGATGTCCGTGATCAGATCGTGCACCACCCCCACGGTTTTCCTGTGCTCCTCTTTGTCACCGAAGAGGCCTTTGTCGATGACGACAGCTGTTGACAGAAATTCTTCGTTTCACCGAACGTCGAACTTGACTCCGCGTCGCCTCCGTCTAAGGGTAGCAACGCTCGTGACGAGGCAGGGAATTTTATAATTTTTCTGCTTTGTCCTTGAAAAAGGAAAATTTCAGTCGTACCCATAGTCGCGTTCATGGAAATCAGAGACGGAAAATCGTTGAACGTGTTCCCATAGTTGACACACCAGAGCAGCAACAGAACCGATATCATTTCTATTGACAAACTGAAATAACAGCGCGTCGTATTGTTCGCACGATATATAACCGAGGACACCTGTGAATAATTTATCACTTCATTAGTTTAGCCCATCCGTTATTACAAGCCAAGTTGAGCGCGATCACGAGCCGTATGCCGGCCAAGCCTAATGCAACTCAATGCACCGCGAATCACGGGAAAGGTCAGTTCTTTAATAACTAACCACCGAACGATCGAACCCCCGTGAAATTGAAACGGGACATTGTTTAGCCTAGTTGCGTGCGCTACCGAGCTTATCGTGAAATTCAACCTGTGCTTTTAAATGTTATAATATTCGAGGAAACGCGAGCTTCCCTCCGGAGCGAGAGATGCAAACAAAATAATGCGATTAACGAAGCAAGGTACGGCCCTGGGTATGACTAAACGCGGGGGGAAGGGGCGGGGGTGACACGGGTGGAATACGAGGAGCATTGAAATTCACGGGTTACGATGCGATTTAATTTCGAATATTTCCCAGGGAGCAGTTTCGATTTGCTCGCATAGAAAGCCGCATCGACGAGTAATGTTATTACCTCGTTCGCGCGCGCGTTTGTCACACTGGCAGGAGACAATTGTATTGTTTCATATCGGCTGGTGTATCACTTCCGTGTAGCGAAACCAGAGATAAAGACTAGTGGCGTCGGTTGCATTATTCCAACCTACGCGTTGTCGTCTCTAATAGGAAAAATCATCCATCGCTCGGTGATTTTATTCTTCGTTGTAGAAACGTTTCAGATTCCTTTCTTCGATGTCGTTCTTTGTTCCACTTTCGACTCGATGACTACGCGCCGCGTACTATGTGTTACATACTCGGGATAATAATCGTAGGTACTTACTTTGAATATTTTCACTTTGAACAACGTTCCTTGGTTTTCATGATACATGGGATAATATTGCGAATTAAGGGACTGATAATCGAACGTGGAAAGAAATGTATTATTGTCGCTTAAAAACGGAAATCAGTGTGTCGCAACGCTTATCTACGGTTAAGTCTCGCGTATAGAAAGAAAGCAAACAAGCACGATTTAAATCACCTCCCGTCTTGCTGGCATTGATTACACTCTGGAATTCCAGACGTCAGACCGAATGAAATAGCTCGAGTATAATGTATGGCGTGATCCGTGATAAAAATTTGGTGCAAACAAAGTTAGTAGTTGTCGAGTTGAAATAACAGAAGACGAAAAGACGCAAGAGTTATCTCTCGGAATCGTCCGCGCTCCTACGTCCGTTCGTGACAATTCGGGCGACATCGTACGGACGGAGGACGTGCATGCCTCTATTACTCGACAGTTGGCCCCGAATGTGTCGGGTACCATGCAAGAACTCGGCGATCGTGTACGTATA
>NW_016925480.1:113293-142147 GCF_001483705.2 Eufriesea mexicana
CACGACGTATCCGTGCAACACGTACACATAGAGCCGGACGAATTTTTCTTCTCGGAAATCTAGTCGACGTTAACGTCGGGCTCAAAGTTTTTGTGAAATGTCAAGCACCGTACATTATGATGGGTTGAATGTGTTCGGGAAAACTGTCAGACTAATCGTAAACGATAGAGCACCATTCGAAAGCAGAGGCGAACCAGTGAGAGGAATAGCACGGACGGAAAAAAGTGGGAGTGAAAGTGGAAAAATTCACTTTTCCGAAATTATAAGAGGAACAAAGGCACGTTCCTAGTGATACGTGAGACTGCTGATGTTTCGCAGAAACGATGGAGCCTGAGGAACCTCTGATACAAGGGATCCTGCTGTTACCACCGCAAGGAATGTTAGGCCAACTCAAGGTTGGTTAACGTTAGCACGGATGTATGTGCATTTCGAATTCTCGCGATCCATTAGGCAATAAATAATTCTTATAATTTTATTTCTTTCTATCTTCCGAATAAACGAACACATTGATTGAAATAACCGTTCGTTATCGGTGATCGTGGTCGAAAAATAACCTATAAAGTGCGCGCGACAATGTTCCAGACATTTCAAGCGTGTGCAACGACGCTAAATTGAACCTGGTACACGTCATTCTTGATTCATGCTAATGCGACTTTTGAAATGCACAAAATCCATATTTTTTTTCCTTTCATAAGATAAAAATATTAAAAAACAATTATCTCATTTAAATTCGTCACAGAAATCTTGGCACAAGAGATTCTGTCAGCTGTTCAGGACTAGTAACTATGGGATCAAACGTGTAGAAATTTACGATAATCAAGAAGAAGCTATATTGCAATTACATGCTCCTCGTATCATCACGTTGGATGCATGTATCAAAATTGCACCAAGCAACCAGTCACATGTATTTACAGTAAGTAAACACTTAACAAACAATGTGAAATATCAATTTTTTTCTGTGATTTATTTTATATATAGGTTGTGACCAAGTCAGGAATTCATTACTTTGGATGCTATTCTGAATCCGATATGAGTCATTGGATTACTGCATTTCAGTTAGTAGCATTTAAAGATAGTGTATCTAATCAAACAATAGAGGAAAACAATGACCTATACTGCACCAGTGGAGAAGGAGTATTCTCTGTCAAAGTTGTAGAAACAGATGCATCTAAACGATGTGGTCTAGAAACTAGAAACTATACGCTTGTAGTAGCAGCAGTTGATATGAAATTAATGGATGGAGATGTTATCCTTTTCACTTGGCCATATCGGTATATCAGAAGATATGGCTATAAAGATGGAAAATTCATTTTTGAAGCAGGCAGAAAATGCGAATCTGGAGAAGGTTCTTTTCGATTAGAACATGGTAGTCAACAAGAAATTTTTCGCTGTATGTATTCCAAAATGAGATCGATGAAAAAATTAATGAACGAAGAAAGTAATCCAAGCATTGAATGTAATGATGCTCAGTATCATGCAGCCTTATCTATGGAAGCTGGATCTAGAGCAGCCCTACCTCCTTCTCCTAACAGTTCTGCCAATTTAATTGATATTGATTTTTCACCACAAAATTCGCAAAAGCAATCGAGTTCTTCCTCTAATTTAGATACTAGTTTATCTTCTAAACCTTCCTTGCCTATTAATAAACCAAAGCCTGCGAAGCCACCGCGAAAATATGTTTTCGCGGGCTTATTGGACAAAAAAAACGTAGATCCCGAATTATCAGACTTACCTATGTGTGGGGAGTACAAGGCCCTAAATCGAGATAATTCACCAGAGATGTCTCAGAAAACAATAGGAAGTTCTCTAATAGATGACGAAGAGAGACATCCTTATGACCTAGTAGAAGTAAGAAACGATGCATGGAAAACACATGGTATTGACAATATACATCACACGGAAAGATCAAACTCGATATTGCATAGCGACAAAGACAAAGAAAATGAGGATGATTTTCAATACGAAACGATGATGCCTATGATATCGTCGCAAAACTCATCAAAGAGTAAGTCTAGTGTTATAGATAGTCCTTCAATGACCACTAATCATGTACCCAATGACGAATCTGATTACGATAAATTGGAACACTTTGGTTCTGCGACTAAAATTAACCAGAAGAGCGCATATAAATTTGGGAATTTTAGCAACGCGTCACAAAATTCGCATTCCAATGTTTCTTTAAACACTTCCGTAGCTGATAACAATGCCGCGTGGTCTAATTACGATATCGTTGAAGATATGTCTGCTGTTAGATTAGCAGATGATAGTCACCTTGGATATGGTGTTATTAGAAAGAAAACAAATCACTCCGAGTCTGCTTCTACCAGCAGTAGCATGGGCCCAAAGCATAAAGTTTTTAATAATAGTGAATATGCAATTGTGTCAAAACCAAAAAGGGTATGAAAATCTAAAGTGATTTTATTTAATCCACAAACATATTAATTACTTCAGAGATTCTTAATTCTCAATAATAATAAGACAATACTAGTCTACAATATGACTAGCATAAGTCGATTTTTACTGTGCTAAATAATGGAAAATTTAAATGCTAATATTTTATAATTTTATTATAAAAGTGCAGAAATGAAATGACATTCACTCTGTGCAAAAAATTTGTTTAAGAAACACTAGTCTTCTTAATCACTGTCAATTATGTAGGAATAATTATTTTTAGGAGCAAAATAATTTTACATATTCTGATCATTTTAAAGTTATATTGTTTAATAAATATTAGATGTTAGTTTATTGATTAGATAATTTTGAAAAGGTTCAATAGAAGTATTTTAAAGGTATCAAAATGACTGATTATAATGAAGAAATATAGTGCCTTATATCAAAAAATATGTTACAATAAAATCAAGATAAATTGGAAAACTAAATTTATCAGTCATTCTAAAATCTGGTGTACTTAGAAATTTTTCATATTATTATCATAATTAACTATTCATAGTCATTTATTATGATATCGTTATTGTTAACAAGTTTAACAGGTATTGTGCCTTCAAAGATATTTGAAGTTTATAATGGAAATTTTTCAAGATCTAGAAGTTACATATGCATGATAAGGAAACAGCAATAAGTCATTCCTTTTGTTTTTAATACTATATATTTTATATATATACATATGTATTATATATACACATTTATAAAAGATATAATTATGTTCCATATATCTTACTGTTTAAAAAAAAAAAGACATTTTTATGAAAAAATGTATTATGTATATGTACATATTTGATATACATACACACAAATATTCAATGCATTCTCAGTTAAAAACTTGCCATATCATTTCTACATGTGCCAAGATTTGTCATTTTTATACATGAAATTAACTGTTGTTGATATTACATTTATAGTATGCAACTTGTTTTCTTAAGAAAATTACGCAGACATTTCATACATCGAATAAAGAGGCAAGTCTTCTAGAATTTATGTAAGATCTGAGAAACTTTATTCAAGGATATATATTTTCTACCAAATTGTATATATTAGAAGTATTATTTACACGTAGTATTTACATACGTAAACACAAAAGAAACAATACTGTTTCTTCTAGTGATTGTAATTTGAAGGATCAAAAAACACATTTAAGTCTTTCTGTATCAACCAAACTTTGGATATTATTTTTTTTTGCATATATAATTATAAGTTTAACATAGTATAAAAAGCACACATAGTCTACAAATAAATTTAAAAGTATTTACATTCGTTTGAATATCTTTCTTATCTTTATTTCATCGAAAATAAAACCCTTCCTTTAACAGTGATTCCTCCTACGATTCCTCCGAAGATTTAATTTTTTTAGATTGATCTTGTACTTTATTTTGTTCTTCAATTATTCGTTGTTCCCTTTCCTTATTATGTTCCACTAACTCAAATTCCGCTTTGGCAACAATTTCAATATATCCATCGATATCATTTTGTACCTTTCGTACGGTCTCTCCTTTTGCCGCCAATATTTTCTCAATATTTCTTTTGTTTTTTAATTCCTCGAACCATCCAAGATTATCAGCGATTAAGTGATTATTTTTGCAACCGTTACAACGAATTATAACTACACCTTTCTCGTATGCCAGTTGAGATATAACTTTTCCATTTCGATAATTACACTTCTTGCAAGTAAACATCACTTTCAATTTCTTTTCAAGCTTACCAAGTACTTTTTTCTTGGCACCTTCTTCTTTATCATTTTGCGGTAATTCGCAGAGATCCGTCTTCGTTCGAATAAAAATTTGATCATATAAATTAGAGCATAGCCTTTCTCTTCGAATCAATGGCACCTGATGTAAATTTTTTAGTTCTTTTGCAAAAACTAGACGCGAACTGCATCGAAATATTTGTCGAAACGAAATCATAATGTTTTTATCCTTTTATTGAATTTTGTTATAATACAGTATTTTTTATAACCACTGAAAATGTTATTAATAAATAAACATTTTTAAAGTACGATGATATCACTGTTATTTTTTCATTACATGTACCTATTTATTTATATACTATTTTTCTTACTTCACGTAGTTGTT
This sequence comes from Eufriesea mexicana, assembly GCF_001483705.2. Classification (NCBI taxonomy): domain Eukaryota; kingdom Metazoa; phylum Arthropoda; class Insecta; order Hymenoptera; family Apidae; genus Eufriesea; species Eufriesea mexicana. The sequence continues at coordinate 117,820 of NW_016925480.1, forward strand.
CACACGATATGGATCCGACTACAATGAAAGGCAAGTTCACATGTATGTTTTGTTTCATTTGGACACATTTTGATACCCTGCATGTTGCATTAAGGCATATTTGTATATATAAATTGTATAAATTGTAGCTGGGGAAGGAAAATTTTATAGCCAAGAGATTTTTTTGAAAGTTAATTTTCTATTTCAATGAAAATCCAGTGTGTACATTATTTTTTATTACATTAAAAAACCAGTTTCTTACAATACATTAATTACTAATTGTGAACATACTCAAATTGATGATTATGTATGATAAACACAAATGATTGAATTTCATGTTTACATCTATTTCTTCTGCTTTTTTATTAAATGAATTATAATGAGAATTTCTTATAATGACAAAGGCAATTAATCGTTTTAAAATGACTAATATTAATGGAATTATTAATTTTGCTCTTAAACTAGTTTCTTTGCTTCAAAGAAACTCTTCAAATGTCTCATTTGCCATGCACCCATGAACAATAAAATTACAGACTGAGCGAGTGACCACCAAAACACACGGCGATTTGTACTTTCAGATGTTTGCCTGAAACGTTCTTCACGATACTGTGAACAAACAACATAAAATTAAAATCTAAATCTTTTGTAAAACAGTCAAGAGGTACACAAGTTAATTACCCTCTGGTAATTTTGTTCCTTTGTTATTTGTTCCACTTGATCAAGAAGTTGGCGTAGCCTCAACTGTAACTGAGTAAACTTTTCCTTGTGTGCTGTATTTGAATAATCAATACTATGATCAGAAACATGAATGTCCAAATGTACTCTCTGCATAATAAAAAGAAGTTAGTTAATATTAAACACTACAAAAAAACATTGTTTGGCATCATAAGAATTCTTACCAATTGGGTACCACTGAACCAAGAACTACTGTTAGAATACAAACAAATTACATGTTCACCGGGAGTGTGGGAAGTAAAAGAAAATCTTCCTTCTGAACTATACACTCTGGAAAGAATCATTTTATCATCTGGATCCCGAACTTCCACGTGCATACCCATTCCAGGCCTGGTCTGGGCGAATCCACCGGTTCTTGGATCATATAATTCGACTTTGTAATTTACTAAACATGAAAACAATACGTGAAATTTATAGTACAAATGTATAATCAACTTCTACTGTCATATATATTTCACGAACCTAAAACAGTTGTTTCATCTGGGATTTCATCGATGAAACATTTTCGTTCGGTTTCAGCGATGTGAAAATAAAGTCCTGTACCACATTCAAGAACACACAATAACACAAGAAATACACCGCCGTATTTTAACATGATTTTTGACAGTCAGTGCTTTATATAGCACGGTAAAACTTAAGTTACAAGTGAAATTCTAAGTGAAATTAAGCAGAGCACACGTCACCTTCGAAAACAATCAGCGACAGTCACGAACGCGGCGCTACTGAGCGTTATCGATATTTGCTTTCTCGATAATCGAAAACTGAAGAGGTGTAGAAAAAAAAAAACAAACAAAAAATGGACGTTATATTATTAACTTCTCTCGCTGTTTTGATTATTGTATTGATTATCGTTTGTACTCTGTTTCTAAGACAAAAGTCCGGTACGTTTTTACCTGTATACAACATTTTCATGATATTACTAAAATGTTCTTTTCGTTATAACCAAATACATTCCTAACCTTTAAGTTTGTTATGAAACAGATGTTTTGATGGTTCTGATAAATATTGAATCAAATCATTTAACAAAAATATGTATTTAAATTAATTACTCAAGCCTTTAGGTTATTTGATTTAGAAAAAGCATCAAATGTTCGTCCTTTTTAATGTGTTGTAGCTACGCGGAAAACGAATATAGGCGAAAAAGTTGCACAGAGTAAACCTATAAGGCGAGCAGCGGGTCAAAGAAATACTAGACGTCGTATGCAAGCGACCACTAGTCAACAAGTCGAAGAAAATGACCATGGATCTGGGGACGAAGAAAATGAAGAGACTAATGAGAAATCACCTACACCTGATTTCAGAATGGGTGCAAAGAAGAGGGCAAAATTAGTAGCCAAATCAGAGAAGAAAGCACAAAGGGAAATTGCTGACAGAGAAAGAGAAGAGCGTAAAAAGAGGGAACAACTTCTCCAGGAGGAAAGAGACAAGCAATATGAAAAGGAACGCATAGAGGAATTAAGACAAGAAGAGGCAGAAAGAAAAGCTAGAGAGGAAAAAGAAAGAAAAGAACACGAGGAATATTTGAAAATGAAAGAAGCATTTAGTGTAGAGGGAGAGGGCTTTGATCAGGAATATAGAGAGGATGAAGAAAATTTGTTAGAGGCATTTCTTGACTATATTAAAGGAAATAAAGTGGTGATTCTTGAGGATTTAGCTGCCCACTTTGGTTTAAAGACATCAAGCGCGATAGAAAGAATTCAGGAGCTGCAAGCAAATGGAAATTTGTCTGGAGTTATTGATGACAGAGGAAAATTTATTTACATTTCTCAAAAGGAACTTGAAGCTGTTGCAAAGTTTATTAAACAACGTGGTAGAATCAGCATTACTGAATTAGCAGAGAATTCAAACCATTTGATTAATCTAACTCCAGAAAAGCAAAATAATATGGTGAAAGCTAGATAGGTACATATCCCTAAAGCAATTGTAAAATAAGAATATTCTAATAAATTTATGTAGTATTTTATATACAGGAAATAGGACTCTATATACAGAAACAAGATTTTATTTATATCTTATAGATTGTATATTTTATTTTATTGTAAATAATGTTCTTTTTTAAATATAAACTTTATCGTCGTTAAATTTGTCGACATTATTAAAACAGGACGCGATCGAAAATTATTTTTAAGATCACGTCAACGATTCCTCTTCCAAGTGGCTGGCTACCAGAGATGTCCACTAGTTACAGCTCACATTTGCATATTGTCAAAGATATGGGCAAATATCGTAGATCGCATAAAAACAAAAACGCGTAAAATGCTTTTCACAAGCTTTTTCTCATCGATATTCTTCGTCAAATAGTTTTGGTGGTTTCAAAGCAACAATCTGATGACACCGTGGATCGATATTGCATCAGATTCTAGTTTGTATGTAGATGCAAGTTACGCGCGTTATTTTTTCCTGAATGTATAATTTATATCATTGATCTGGGTGTTGTCGGCGACTTAACCATAAAATTACGCGATTAAAATTAATCATAGATCTAATTATAAGAATACTCCATGCTTAGATTTATATCCTATACGTTACAAGGGCAGTTTGAGTAAGAATTCAATTTTAGTCTTAAAAAGATTGATGCTCTGTTGATTTATGACAAAGACGACGAGCGGCACTTTACGACCATTACGCGTCCCATTCCTCACCCTGAAGTTAGTTCAGCAGCCAAGGGGACTCTACCCAAAATTTTTCTTCGGTTCAAGAACAACGTGCAGTTTGTTCTAGGACGAATGGTAACAATTCTAATACAGACACGACTCGAATAAATTATGGTCGTGTCGTCCAAAATTTTACACTTACATCATATAAAATATTATCCTTATCTCTTCTTATAATATGAAATATATAATCATATAAATATACTGCTTTTAATACACGTTTGATGTATAATTCAGGATGATTTGTGTAACTAATTTTCCTGTACGAATGATAATCGGATTCTTGTCAGTGTATGTTAACGATCCGTTAATGAGTTTGTCAGAAGCATTATTTCAACAAGCAACATAGAGACCGATCTATTAAAAATTCTATCATTCGTGGCTGGGAAGAATCGAGATCGATCCCCACTCGATATCGATGCTCAATACGCGAAGAAGGGGACACGCACGGGCTATGTAAGAAGCCACGGAATAGCCAAGGAACATGCAGTCTTCGTGAGGACTCCGTATTGACGTTTGAATATCTGTTGTTCGTCAAATCGCTACAAAAAAGTGGATAATTATTAAATCGTAAGGAGGACTCGAGTCGGCGAAAACCACTGTGGTCTTTCGTGAGAATCGTGACAGAACGCATAGAAGAAAACCTCTATGTGTCGATGAGGTGCAAAGTCTTGGATGGTCAAGGCAACTTCCCGACATTCTTACCCAGTGTTAGGTAAGTGCAGAACCACGAGAACAGGTTTTCTACTTGCACTTCGACCGTTTATCCTAGCTTAACATGTTGGTCCCTATCCAAAAATCGGGCGGAATAAATTTATCTTCTGCTTCTGATGACGTGGAACAGGTCGATGGAAGAGATCACGAAACGTGTTCACATCTTCGTGTAATTTATTTTTTACGCGTGGTTCTTTGAACGTCAAAATATCGTAGTCTCGTAGGTTTGATAGTCGCGAAGGTTTAAACCTGATTGCGCAGTTCTCGAAGAAGTAACGAAAAAGGAGTACCACGAATGGTTTCGAAGTTAGGTATTAATGGTTTTTCTCCTTGTTCTGTTCTCTGTAGGCTCGCTAAAAATCTCCGAACTCGCAAGGGGAGTCGTCGCGGTAATGCTGGAAATCGCCTAGAATTGCTAGTTCTGGTTCATTTGCATCACGTACCATAGAGTGAGTATCTTCTGTGCCTAAAAATTCGTGGAAACGAGAAACCTCGAGGTAAATCTAGTATTTATGATATAATCATTACTTTCGAAGGTAGCAGAGAAAGGAGGGACACCCTATATCGACATTAAGTACAGTGTCTGACAGTGTCAGAGACTAAATTCGAGGGCGCTGCTTCTGGAAAATTAGCCAGCATATCGATTCCGATTGGTTTAAGCCGATAGGAAGAAGTACAAGGAAAGAGTATAATCTTCGAGGAGGGAAAAGAAATCAAAATGGTGAACACCACCATCTGTGACACTACCATCAAAGGGCCCTACGAGGACACCAGGTACGTTTGGAATTTATTTTGCATTTCCCTCACTTTTTCACCGGTTTCATATTATTTAGCTGAAAGTAGATAATACTCTTTTCCACTTTGTACACGCAGAAAGAATAAAAATGGACCTACATCGTTTGGACACCAGCAACAGTCCCAGCAGCAGACCCAGCAACAGGCGCCGAACAAAAACGACAAGTACGGCTCCTGGGGACCGGTATACAAGAACAAGCAGAACTTCATTGACATGCACATTTGCTAAGGTGTCTTCAAAGCTAGTATGCCATTCGTTTATATCAGGATTAATGATCCTAAGGCTGTAACTTCAGTGAATCGTATCGGAAACCACGATCCTTCCGCTATCGACGACGTCGTTCTTCCAGCGTCAGTAAAACGAATAAACGAATGATTCTATATTACTCTCATAGCCCTGTCACTTTGCTCGATACCAAAGATTTTAATATCCGTTAAGCTACTAGCGTAACAACGAAACGAAAATGAATTGAAATAATCGAACAGCGAGAGGGTTGAAGTTTCCTCTTTCGTTTGAAAGGGAAACGATTTCCCTTTGAAGAGGATAGAATGCTAATCCGAGGCTTAACGACGGACGAAACTGAAAAAAGCACACCGCTAGTTCCGGCGGATATGCAACCCACGAGGAGACAAAGACAAAGAAGTCGGAAAAAATAGCTGATGGCATTCGTCAGCCAGGCTGGAGGTCTAAGCGTCCAATATATACAGGAATAGTTTCATTCCCTGTGTCACTGATACCAAACCGATTAAATTCATAAATTAATTCTTCGTATTTTCCTCAGACACACGGTCTGCGTCTCCCGAAGCGTCCAAGTGAATTCTTCCACCATGGTCAGACCAAGCATATATCACGATCTTCGTCAATTCCAGTTCCATTCAATTTCCATTTTCCGAGCAGCGAAATCTCGGAATTTCCCAAATCAAGTACGAGAAAACTCTCGAAGATAATTAAAAAAGAAAAAGGTTTTGTAAAATCTACCTCAAGTTTATTTACTCGTTGTTTATATCAGGTAAACGTTCAAAGAAGCAAGGTATTTCCGGAAATGAATTAAAGATCCGATGGATGGCTGGCGTAGAGAAAAGTCACGAAGAGCTCCATCGAGATTCCCTCTTCGACTTCCACCCCGAGCCGAGGAAATAGTAGGGGAAAGCCCCGGAGTGGCTGGTGGGGAAAGCAACGAAGAAGAAAAAAGCTTCTGGACAAACGAGAGCTTTGCCGTGGCTCGGGGAGAACGAGGGCAACGTGGTGCAGTCGTTGAAAACGCGTCGACTGGTTCGGTGTTCCTCTGAATGGAGGGTCGGGGGCGGAACAGCGTTCAAATCGGTGCTCGAATTGACGTTCGACCACGTCTGCCTATCCTCTAGTTTATTTATAATATTTATTTCAATTCTTCGGAACACGGCGCTCGCGTAACCTTCGACCGTTCTCGCGACGAGAACATTTTTCCCTTTTCTTAACAATTACCAAAGATTCTTCGCGCGAGGATCGTGTGGCGAGGATCGAGTGCAAAGCCTGAAGGAGAGGTAGACAAAGAAGAGCAGGAAGAAAGAAAAGTGTCGTTGCTCCGTGGAACGCGAGATAGCCGAGAGTCGACGTCCCGACGCTGCTATTTCGAGGCTGAAACACACCGGTAAGCTTTTGTCCGATAGTCTCATCGCCGACTAGTCTCTTTTCGCCGGGAAGTTTAAGGTGCATGACTGGCGAGCTTCCGTCCGTTCGATCGGCGGTTTGCACGAAAAAAGGGGATACGTTTGAGAGTCCTTTTTTCGGGATTCCACGCTCGCCGCGTTCTCCGCGTGCCTACGAAGGAGACGTTCCTCTCTCATCGGGTTGGCTAAAATTGCTTGTCCTTCGAGGCGAAAGAACTGGTCCTCTTTCCACCCGATCTTTTCGTAGCAGCGCGAAATCTCTTACCCTTCCCCGTATGCGCCATTCTGATCGTTAAACATCAAAGACGCGCGTACGATCGATCAGTCGACCGTTTGTTTTCATTCAAAGCATGACTCGACCGATCTCGACTATTCTCAGAACGAATGATCCTCGAGAAAATGCGGTCCCGATCAGCTGACCAGTCAGTCCGCGATTCGTTCCAGATACTCGTCTCGTGGTTCGTTGAAAATGCCAGGAAACTGGGATCCGCTGGCTACGAGTTTGCCAGGACTGGTCTGCTGAACGGACAGAGGCGAATTCTTTCACGCGTTTTATAACACGCTCGCGTGATATCGAGCAACGATCACAGGGTCTCCAGGGCTACGGATGCGGACCGGAAATAGAGCTTCCTCTACGCGGCGCGATGATCCCTCGTTCGAACTTGGAACAACGTCCCTTTTGCGTGCCGAAGGGCGGCCGTCACGTCTAAATCCCGACGTCTCCCTTCTTCCCTCGCGCTGTCGATGGTAATGCTCGTTGCATCCGTAGGTACAACGGCATCGGGGTGCTATTTTTGTCGGCGGCCAACAGTTACTAGTAGGCACCCTCTTGCGAGCAGCCGGAGACTGCAACTCGCGCCGCGATACCCTCGATTCTCGCGGGCGCGTGCCTTCTAATGACTCGCGTTAGACCTCTTCCTCTCTGTCCTTGGGAAAAAATGATGAACGACCCGATAAGAATACCCGTGGTCGACGAACGGGAATGCCGATTCTTCTTCTGGGTCGGAAGCCTAATGGCGCCGGGGACGTGACTTATCCCTTCTTTTAAGGACAGTCCAAAGGAAGTACCCGGTTAACACGGGATCCGAGATTGGGTAACGGAGATGTTCCCGAGGGATTACGAAATCTGACGAGTCCGTTTACCAACTGTCTCGAGATGTTTGACAATGGGAGCAGAAGACGCTCCGACTTCCGACTGCATCTCGTTTTTGTCCAACGCCTCGAGTAGTCGTATCAATCACGGGAACAACTAGAGACGCAGCAGACGGATGCGCCCGTGTGTCTCGACGAGAGCGAGTTTGACAATTTCATACACAGACGCGCACGTGTCAGTCATCCTGCAGGCGCGCGTGCCCCGCATTAGCGCCCGGGGAGTGTGGAAAATAAGGGGAAGCATCCATTCGAGGGAGTGCATCGGGAGAAAAAGCAGCGAGGTAAAAAAGCCTGGAAGAAGCTCTGAAAATAGGGAATACCTATCGGACAGTCGGTCTATATTTGTTGCTGGAAAGAGCAAGCCGGCTGGCAGTCGATCGAAAGGCGTCGATCGACGTTCGAAGGCACCCCTAATTGAACGGCTCCGACCGATTTATCGCGGATTCGTCGTAGGGTCGTCCCCGTAAGAAATTCGATCTTCGAGCAGGAGAGGCTAAATATAACCAGGAAGTAATGTCGGTAGCAATTTACGTATGTTCTCGTCACCTCCTGGGCCCAGCACGCGCATAAACCACGTGGTAGCAGGGCTAAGCCCCTGACAGAAGTTCCGACCGCGTTATTGCATTAGCCTGCAGGCACGTGCGTGCGTGGGCGCAAAGGGCAGAGAATTAGTAAGTGGCGTCTGAGGCGTCAAGGGTGTCGTTGAGGTCCGTGCACGGACCGGGCAAGTTCGTTCAACTCGAGAGGGACGAGAGCTGCAGGCTGAGAGACACTCCGCGGTGGAAAGCTCGGAAATTTATCGGGCCTTATAAATCAGAGCATGGAACACCTCTTCCGGGATAGATCGGGATGCGCAGTTCCACGAAATCAACGACGAATAAACGATCGGGCATTTGTAACTTTCATCTCAAATTCACCGTTCATCGTACACCTCGAGATCGGTCTGTACCTCTCTATTCGTCGACTGCGAATATCGACGTTCGATCTGCTCGGATGTTTGTCGTTCCTTGGTCGTGAACGATCTATAACGTTCGATCCTTTCGATGATACACGAGATAACGAGGATAAACAAATTCCCAAGGCTGCATACTAAACGCGTCTCGTGAGAACTCATTGACAGGATCTGGAGTGAAACGGATGCAAACACGCATCCCGTCGTTAGCGTGGCCGGTTGCACATCAATTACAACAATCGCGTGCGATCGCACGAATTATTTCGTTTCCACCGACTGAATTATTTCGTTTGTCTGTTTACCCGGCGTATCAGACTGTTCTCGTATTTTTCCTACGACTCCGGGAATTGGAGTCGCTATCAGGGGACTCGCTTCCGTCGATTTAAATTTAGCGACAAATCTCCAGCGACCTATACTTACCGTTCTTCCGGAAACAGGCTGCTTCGGGAATTTCCGCGTCGCATGGGAAACCCATTTTTCCTCTTTATTTCCAAATAAAGATATATTGTCTTCGTACAATCGCAACGTTTACTCGAGGTTTAATCGTATCGGAGTGAAAAATCGAACGCGAAAGATGGAGAAGACGCGGAATAAAGTGGATGATTTCCTGCTGGCCTCGCGGAGGAACGGAAGGAGAGGAAAGAACGCGGTGTCGTTTCTGGTGGGGAGAGTGTCTCCTAAGAATAGAAGAATTCTTTTTCCTCGTCGTGTCCTTTGGTCTTGCAATTGTCGAGGGAGTCGTGGAAGTTACCTGGCCGTGGAAGAGCAGCTCCGAGAACGTGCACCGCGCCGGCTGCGGAGAAACTTTTCCCAGACGCTTCAGTGACGTCGGGCACAGACGGTTCGTTACTAAATGCAACGGTTTAAAAATATCAATTCCTGGAACGGTTCGCAGAAATCGAGCAGCGAGATATTTAGTCCTCTCTTCCTTTTCTTTGTTCCATGTATACCGAGCGGCCAGACCCCCCGCGAACCTAAAGGCGTGGTTACAACCACCGTTCTGTGTTTCGTGTATACACGTGCATCCGCTGCTCGGCCATACAAAGACCGAGGGAAATTATGCGCCTAAATTAGCCATCAAAAGGAGATACGCGAGTCGCGTTGTTTCTTTTTTTTCCTTTTTCCTTCTTTTTTTTTTCTCTGTTTTTCCAACGCGAATAATCGCGAAAACAAGCCTCTTCCGTCGGTTACCAACGGAGCACTTCCGCTTCTGAAATTCGACGAAGACGTGGCCGGAAGGTGCTTGGCTGATCGATCGTTGGGAGATGAAGAGCCGGTCCAAGTACGTTTTCTTGATATATGCAGATAATATGCAGGATCCCGAGAGAGTTACGATATTTGCATTTCGCAATGGCGCAACGTTGTTTGCAATGAAGTCATGTACCGACAGCTGGTACATTCTTAGACATAACGACGGCGTTCGTTCCTACGGTGATCGCATCTCGGAAGAATGACGTCTACCGGTGCGTCGAGACGACGGCGGTCGTCCTACCCGAAATAGATCCTGTATCCCGAACACGAAGACGACTCGTGAACACAGCCACGAGGAAACCGGTTGCTAGGGGAAAAACGAATCGCCCGTTCCGATAGGTTTATTAATGAAGAAAATTCCAAGCCGCTACGAGCTTTATGGTGCAACGCAGGGTTCGAAGGGAAAGAACCCAGAAACGCGTGGAAAGTAGAAATATCGCGCTCTGGAGAATCCATTGCCGTCTTGTTCGTCACGCGTTGCAGACGTTTAATGGTAAAACGGACGATTAGTCGATGAAGGTTTAATAGATTCGAGATGGGACTGGATTCGCTGGTGATAATGAAAGGTTTCTCTGGGCCAGGTCGTCGGTTATTTTAAATACACAAAACGTAAAACGGAGGTCGGCTTGTTTGACTTAAATTCTGGAGGGGTTGCGCCATTTTTGGTACAAGGACGCACATGTCGGTCGAAGAAGGAGTACCCGAGGAACATATGGAACAACGCATAACGTTTGCACGGCCATCGAAGGGGCTGACGAGTAAATAAACTAGACCTTTATTACCTGAGGAAACTTCCTAGTAACCTTTCGAATCCGCTGTTCTTCCGGTTTATTTCCATTCACCTTTAAGAACGCACGAACCGATGGGCTCGTTGCGGTCGATCGGTCGGGAAGATAATTTTAATTCCACGAATTTTATCCCAGGAAACGGCGAACGGTATTAAGTGTACCAGGAGGTTCGCGCGGATAAAATACTGCTACTCCTGACGAAATTTTTGTTTTGGTAACGCAACGCTTACACGCACCCAGGTTACATCGAGTATAACGGTATCAACGAGTCCCCGACGCGTTATTTATAATTTCCATAAAACGGATAGTGGGTTTATGGTGGACGGGAGTTATGTTCGATTACAGTTTCGCCGTGCGTTACTTATTCGCAATCGGTAAAACCACGCAACGGGAATCGTTTCGCCGAACGCGGCGAAGCTATCTAGCGATCCAACATGGCGACCGCCAGTACGACGCTGACAAAGGAGCAACTTTTACAAGCCCGGATTTATCGGTTCCCGTTCGGTTCGATCACTGAAAAGGCAAAGGCGTGGTGGGAGGAATGTATTTTCGTCAAAAATCCAAAGAAATCTCAACAAACACTATATTCGGCGTTCTGAGTCACGGCGTAGATGTGCAGCCTCTCGGCAAGCTTTGAATTCTATCGCGTAAGACAGTGTACCGCTATTTTGTCTTTTATTCCGTCAAATTCTTAGAACCTTGTCGCCTTTTTTCTTTTCTTTATCTACGCGTATCTCTGGGTTCTCCGCGCTGTTAGAAAGTCAGCTTTAAATAACTAAAACACACCTACGGCACGCCCATGCAGGATACCGAGCGTTTGGACTACGTTTCGCTAAAAGCCCGATTTTTGTTCCAGCTGGTTCGCGAATGTATCGCAAAAAAGGAGGGCCGTTCGTTTAAAACTGAACACGATGAGAGCACGTGACTCGATCGTGTACACCCCAGTGTCTCTCGGGCCGGATACGGACGACGAGGAAACGTTGGTCAACGCGGAAGTCTACAACAATGGTGAGCTTTAACCAAAACGCTTTACACCCATAAATTTCGCGTCATAAAGATTCAACGTTATGCCTCGTAAACCGGGTGTCAAACCCGCCAGTAGAATAGTCATCATTTTTACCGGCGAACGGTAAGCGACATCCGACGAGTTTCACGCTAGAGTTCCGTATCTCATAGCACGGCAAGGTTAGTGGCCTCGTCGCCATCGCTTATTCAGCGAATCTCATTGACACCGAGAAAAGAATCCCCCTTATCTCGTCGCGATGTTTAATGTTGCCCAATGACGTTTAATACCGTTTTACGACGAATTTTTAAGCGTTCCGGTTCATCTTGTTCCACGGATCAATTGGTAACATTGAATCACGCCTATCTTCCATTCTGCTCTATCGTTATCGACGGCTTTTTTGCGTCGAACGATCGGAACGGGCAAACGAGTGTGACGAGGGAAAAGGAAAGACAAAACGACCACGGGGACAGATTCGATACGTTCGCAGATGTCGCTGTTCTGACACGCACGGCCGTATAAAATGTAAGGCAAATACCACGGCGTACCACGACACGGCTAACTAGACGAGGCATCCTTCTTTATTAAAATTCCGCTGTCCGAACACGGATATTCCTGACCAAGTCAAGCCGGATGCGATTGGAAACCGAACCGAGCGAAGACTCGACTCGTAGCTGAGTCAGAGCACACAATATGCCGGCGAACCAGTCGCGTCAGCCTCCGTTTTTGGCAATGATAATACGCTCACCTGGAACGGTATTGTTTAATCGGCGATTCTTATCTCGCCGATAACTCTCATAATGTAACATCGTTCTCGAACGATCGACGATCCGTCATAGGTTTCCGCGGATAACGATTCCCGGAAAAGAATTACCCCCGGTTTAACGAGAAAATCGATCATCGATCGGTATTCCACGTTGTACTCCACGCAGCACTCCACACACGAGGGAACACCGATGAGCCGACGTTAATTAACGTTATCGCGAATTTCTATCGCGCTGATAGGATTTCGAAAGATCAAAGAAGCCCGGTGTCGGACCAGAGGCGTCTACGGTATCGCGATTTCACCTTAATCGATGACACAGAGCTAAATTTACAGGGGACTAATATCGGTAGGCGGAGAAGCGGGTATCTTGATTTATATACGCCTATTGTTGCCGCGCTGCGGCAATATGTATCGTTTCGCGGCTATTCCGGTAATCGGTATTTGTCCGACGAGCGCGATAAGAGGCGTCGACGGAGGAGTCACAGAAGCTCCGGTGCTGGCACCCTAAGGAAGGATCGTCGACGAGTATCGAATAGTCGGCGATAACCATTATCTGTAACTGGCGCCGTCTGGCGATCTTATTAATTTCCCCGATCTCGCAGTTGGCTCGCGCGGTGGAAAAAATAGCCATCTCACCTCCAGCGTATGCGATCCGGAGGAAGCATAAATTGCCCTCGGTAGATGAGCGCAAATGGCCGAGCTTTACGATCGATTTCCTGCACGATGAGAGAAAGTAACCGCGCCGAGGCGAGGAAACGTCGGTTTAGTTTAATTACGAGCCGAGGCAATTTCAGCCGAGCTTTCTCCGCGCGTCTTCTTCCCTCTTCGCGATTTATCTCGACGATGAAGAGGAGGACGACGAGGACGGCGACGATCGCGTTCCCTGCGACGTCCGACGAGGGCCTCCTCGTCCCCCCCGGGGTGATCCGAATCTGCGCGGCATCCGGATGCAGATAACTGCACGGCAGATAAACTCGTCCTCTCTCCGACTTACGGATAATCGTAATTGACTCCGCGACTCGTTCAACTCGTTTCCTGTTTTCCCCGGCTGGCCGGTATCATCCGTTGAATTCGCTCGGAACAGAACGCATTATCGTCCCCACGGTGGCGTTATTACTCGCGACGTAATCCCCTCCTCGGCAGCTCGACGCTTTCCACATCGTAATGGATCGTAAGCTCGTTGCGTAAGCGGTATAAATCGTATCGCGGTTGAAACGCTGGAAACAGGGCCGGGCGTGTTACTCAATGAACGAGATCTCGAATCCGAAAACGAATCGCGACAATGGCGTTCGCGGTGTACCCTTGGCGATCCGCGGCGAGGATATATCTGGCCGATCGCAGATATCCTGCCTCGTTTCATGCCGGACACGTAGTGGACGCATGCCACGTACGTATCGTGGCCGCATAAAACGACGGGGCCGTGGCTTTCAGCGCCCTCGTGAGATCCTCGATCTCGGGCACGTAGAATCCCTCGGCGAAAAAACGCTCTAGGAGCGGCTTAGTGCGCGTAGACCGACGGCCGAGCGTGTGTACCAGGCGAAGAGATGGTAATCGCGCGGAGTGGTTGGTCGTCGGTGATGTTGCTCGTCGTGCACCGACGGCCACCGATCGTAACGAGCCGATCCCAGGGGTTTTTCTTCCTTCGTGGGAATACACGCCGATACGCCTTCCAACCCGGCAGGTTACCGATCTTCTGCGGTTCGAGTCCGCTGTCGTTCTTGGAAAGGGTGTCGCAGAGTCGGATGTCGGATCGAAGGACGACCAATAGCTTCTCGCCACGCTGATCCTCGCTGATCCTCGCTGATCTACGTTCATCGATTTTCCGAAATTTCGCATACCACTCGGGGTTAATCTCCGCGGAAAGGTTTCTCTTCTTGGTTTTAATTAGGTCGCAGCGAGCGCGACGAAAATCGTGAAAGTAACTTCCACCGTTTCAAGGCGAACGATATTTCGACTCGGAGGATCGGCAACGTGAGCGTATGTACCTGGCTGCGTAAGCGTGAATCGTAAACAATTTCACGCGGCCCGGCTGACCAGCACACCGCGGCACAGCTTCCGAGAGGTGCGATTGAGGAATCGTATAAGGTCTAAGAGAATACGAATCGATAGGGGAAAGTATTTCGAAAGGGCAGCGTTACTCGGTTCGTCCGGGTACACGCGTAGCCCTCGTAGCCGCGAGGTCGAGCGATTGTAAAATTTAATTAACCAACGAGCAAGTGGACTATGATGAGTGTTCCATAATGGGTAGCCGCGGGGCCACTAATTACGTGAAAATTATATACCATTTGGCCGGTTAATTCGCGTCAATGGTATTACGGTCTCGCCTCGATCCTCTCTCGACTCTCGCTTTTCTACTTGTTACCCTTCGCGAGCAGTTGCACCAATCTCGCCCAGGGCGATCCGGTGTGCGTTGCCCAACCCGTGTTGTCGGTGCATTTATCGGAGCCTGTGCCGCGCCGACACCTCGTCGCGCGATAAAACGCCGTGCACGTGTTGTAAAACGTAATCGAAACCGTTATTGTTATAGATCTGCTGGCCGATACGAGACGATGGCGGAGCAATTTGCTCGCCGGCGTGACACGCTCTCCGCGGACGTCTCGCATACGTACGCCCCGCGCTGGCCCGATTTCTTGCCCTCGTGGCGCGTGTAACGCGCCGATCTTTCCCCGATCCGCGATCGTCCGAGAAGAGCTGGGTCGTCCGACGTCGCCGCGAGCATATGCCCGGCGCCGATCTTATCGCCGTGAAAAAATTCGCAATTACGAGTTTCCAAACGGTTTCTCGTTAAACCACCGAGCGGATCGTGAAAGATGCTGGATCCAGGGAACTAGATCACTGGACTAACCACGGCTTCCCTATCCGTGCAAACTACGCGATAATTAATTACTCCGTGCTATCCTCCCTCTCTTAATTACCCTGTAATTACCCCGGCTAATTTATGCGGAAAGAATCTTCCGACTGACGCGTGAGAACCGACGCACCGTGACGCGATGGCGACCGATCCTCGCGATCTACGGGATCGAGAAGATACGAGCGTTGTCATTATCGTCGGTCATTATCGTTATTACCATTATCATTTGTCCGGGTTACAAACCGCGAGGTCGATCGTGCCACCGGTTCCCTCGTTCGCCGTCTCGCTCGCGGGTGCACGTGCACACGCGTGCCTATCTACGAGCCCGCTCGTGCATGCGGCGCGATCGAAGTGTATCGGGCCTTGAATGAAAGAAGGATTCGAACGACTGAATGAACCGTGGCACGGCCCGAGTGTCGGAGCTGCGGCGTGCGTGGAAGGAGCGACGCGGCGCGGCGTGTAGGAGCGAGCGTGGGCGAGAGCACGCGTATCTGCGAGCGGGTTCTCGTCCGCCCCACGGATGCACCGCGGTCGCGAGTGCACGCGCATCCTGCACACGCCCGCCACGGTTTTGCGCTACCCCGGATCGTAAAGTTGTCCAAGAGCCGGCGCTTTTGGTGGTCCTTCCACGCACTTTACGACCTCCCGACGCTGTAATTAATTCCGAATCGAGGTTGTTAAGTCGATAGCTAATGGCTGGTATAAAAAGTACCCGCGTGCGTTCGTTACACGCTCCACGGAGCGGAGTCAATCTGTCTCTGGCCGGAGAATCGGTAGGCGTATCTGCGTATCGAATCATTCGGCCAGGGATTTCCGTCCTCGAAGATCGGGAACTATCTGGATGGCGTGGGGGGTCGTAGATCGTTTCGTCTTGAGATCTTGCGTTGATTGGTCGATTCGGCGTCACAGAGAAACGCGGATGAAAGCCTGGTCCCGAAGCTTCCACGCTTGTTGGCGAGATGCGACGCCAGGACGACGCGAGGCGTCTCGGACGGACACGCGTCGACTCGATTCGTGCGGATCGACCGGCGCGTATCGACGTTTACGCGATTACACCCACGTGACAGGGGCCATTGAGTGTAAATCGCGAGCAGACACGTCGGGCCGTGTAGCCGCATGCTTACGCTCGGGGACAAGCTTAATTCGTGTTCGCGTGTGCACGGCCGTTCGTTCATTCGGTCTCATGAATGCAACCCGCTGGAAAACCGGTGTCTCGTTTCCTTCTTCGTGCCCAACCCCGCCAGACCCCTCTACGCCTTCTTGGTTTCAACCGTGGACCACGGTACACGGACGCGCGAAATTACTCTCGTACTCGTTCCTTCGAATCTCTCGCGAGCGTATCGCGTACCTGTGTGCGTCGCTATCCGCGTTTGTATTCGTGACGGTGGCCACGTGGGCGGACTAGGTATCCGCGTTATTGGTCTGCCGATTCGATGGTATGTATTTCACGGGGTCTCCGCGATAGGTGACCGTGCTCGCGCGTGCAGGTAGCCGTCCTGCGGCTCTGCGTCGGTCCCAGCCAGCCTCTGTGGTTCTCCATTTTACCTGCAGTCCACTTTTCCTTCTGCCTTTACCTAATAAATTACCTTTCTTCGCTACTCGTTTCCCGGTATATATCCACGGATCTATACCTCATCGTCAACCATTCCACCATTTTCTCCAGTAAATCTTTCTCCGCGGAAATAAACAACGCTTCGACGCCCTCTCCCTTAATTTCGCCAGCTACGCGTATAGCTCGAGGTAGCCACGCACGTCTCGAGTCGAGTCCCATGTGCGAAAAGTACGCATGCGTAAGGTGCATTCGTTGCAAGCGTCTCGGTTGAAATCTCGTGGTAGGATCGCGTGGAAATTCGTGGCGGGTCGCGTTCGTCCTACGCTCGCCACCCCGTTAACAATTATCGCCTTCTGATTGAGGATCGTAAAGAAAGGAAGAGGCTTCCCGGCGCGATGCGCGGGTAGTTTTATCGATCGCGGACTCGGAGAATCGGCGACGAGGAGTCGTTTAACGATCGTGGGCCCGCGAGGGTCGAAATAAATTTGGCGCGTCGGTAGAAACACGTTCTCCGGGACTTGCACCGGTGGCTGGAGCGGACGAGAGAGGCCATCCTCTGGCACGCAGACGGCCGAGGTATAATTCAGCCGTCGCGAGCGGCGTATCCGTTCGCGGGGCTGACGTTAAGAACGATGAGGTGTTATTTCTTCCTGAAACACGCGCGCACGAGCGTGTAACGATCGGCCTGGCTCGCGTTTAGCAGCGCGCGTTCGGTCTCGCGTTTGGCAATCGTAATTAGTATCTTAGCGGCTCGTGGGGATATATTAATGCGGCACACGTAGCCCCGATACGTTCCGCTGGATGCTGCCGCACACTCGTATTTTCGACTGGCTTTTCACGCCTTTTATATTCCGCAAAAGGCCACACGCTTATCTGTCTTCCCTTTTCTACGGCCTTTCTGCCCGGCTCCGCTGTTTGTCGTGGCTCGTTAAGAGGTTCCTCCTTGGCCGGGCCAACTTTTTGTGTATCTTTTCATCTCGCATCCTGCGACCTAGACGGTTTCGTAACTCCGTGTTTAGAGAAGAATTGCGAAAACTTGCTAATACGGTTGAGAGGCCCAGCAGGGAGGTGGATCGACGCGAAATTCGCGTGGGCCTCCAGTCCCGATTGTTTTTGATATTAGTACCAGCTTTTCGCTCGTTTCAACGCGAGAGTTCCTTTACGTCGGCGGATTTCTCGGTTTCGTCGCATTTTTGGTATATTATTTCGTGTCGAAGGATGTAAATAAACGAACGAGGTGTAGGTAAACAGGTCGAGAAAGTAAAGAAACAGATGGAGATGGTAAACAGACAATTAGAATACGCAAATAAACCGACTGGAAATGAATTCCCTCGTGATAAATCGGTTCCATTGGAACCAGTCTTGCGGCGTACTTTCGTTTTAATTACGATGCACGATCAATTTTTCGATATCAAAATTATCATCTGCAGGATCGCCACGGGCTGACACCTTCTCGCATGCCACCTGTAACGCACGCGTCTTATTCGCTGAATAATCCCGATCGATTAACGAGCATAAGTAAGAGAATACGTTGAAAAAGGAGAGGAGTTATTCTTATTATTATATTCTCGTTGTCGTGTTACAACGATTAATAAATACCAGCCGTGCCACGTCAGTGGCACACGCGTCTCCGAGGGAAAAATCTCGAGGCTACGTCACGGCGCGAAACGTGTTGACCGAACTCCGGTACGAAACCGACCGTGTTTCCACGGTGGCGTTACAGTACCGAGAACGGAGATAATATTTCGAGGCACGAATTTACAGAAATTTACGACCGGTTCTTTTCTCTCTCTCGACCGGGCTCTATCTTCCGAAATGAATCTCCGCAGCGGCGTTGCAGCGGTCCGCTGACCTTAAGCTCGTGAAACCGATTCGATGAATCCTCGCTGGAGAGGGAAGACCGGGGCAAAAGAGTCTCTCTATCCACCAGTGATGGAGATTCCACCGTGTCTACGATCTTGCCAGGGCAACTACCTGTCGAATGACGTGGCTCAGCCGCATTTTTTCGCTCCCCTTTTCCTCGTCATTAACCCCCTTCGCGCGACCGAATCGACCCCGGTGCGGCGAATTCCTTCGTCGGATCCTTGACATTCTCTGGAGCAACCGGAATTCCTCCCGTCGCGGAATCTTTGTCCTCCGCTCGAGTCGTGGCCGGTCGAAACGCGTCGAAAACCGTCCACCGGTTCTCCGCTTCCACCGCTCGACTTTCACGCGTATCGACAGCGCGCCGAGGACACGAAGCGGAGGATGCACGTACGCGCGTATCTCCGGAGAAATCTCCGTGCATCACCGTACGAAAAGATCCCTAGGATCCCTAGGACGTTTATTAGTAACTCGTAAAACCGGCGGCCGATTCGACCTACCTATTCATTTCGTTGTTACCGTGATTTACGCGGTCGCTGTGCACACAGGGACGCCGTGTGTAATTATCGACTGCGATTAAGCCGGATGTTCTTTCGCGAGACACTCGACGATTATGATTTGCTCTCTTCGTTTTCTCCACGTCCCGGAGGAATCTTTGCGGATCCACCGATCGAATCGCGACGATAGCCAGGATAGCGAAGGACGCGTGGTTTCCGTTTGAACGAGACACCAGGTTTAATCGCGACGATCGCGAGGTTGTGGTACCTAGACCCGAATAAAGTACACCGCATCGGTGCCGCAGGAAATTCGTACGTGGGCGAGCAATCTCGTCGCATCGTCTCCTATCATGACGAACGATTTAACGTTTAACATTGCCCACGCACCCAATTGTGCCTAATGCGTCGGTAGAGGTTGAAGTAACGCGAATAATTTCCTCTCATCGGCCCTTCGGCATGCCGTTCGACATCATGCCAGCCACGCTATAAATAGTTTTGACACTTTTGCGTTCGACGGGTAATCGCGATTTGTTCTTGCTCGCTCGAACCTTTCGCTACCGTTACCCCCGCTATAATTAAACTGCGATTCGAAACCCCACGGGTCCCGGTTATCCCTGCCGATTACCGATCACCGATTCGTAGAACGTCGTTGGGCGCTGCGGGAAGAGAGCAGGGCAACGCGTGGAACGGCGAAAGTCGAGTGGTTTAGGGAAAAACGCGAAACTAAAGAGCGACGCGGATCGGTGGACGACGGGTCGTTACGTGCGTACGGGCATAAAGGTGTGTATATTGCACCTTTCCACGTAGGCCAGTGTGGCGGATGCGGGTGGGCGGACCGGGATCAGGCCTGTGGCGGTGCAACGGAGCCGGAGAGCCCACGCTGAAACGAGCATCGGTAATTAAACGGGCACCTCGCTACGAACGCGTCGTTTTTAACGGCGAGTCGCCGCGGCGGACGCTGCGCTCCCTGCCGGCAGAGGCTCCGCCATTTTTGCAGGGTTCCGGCCTCCGGAATCGACGTTCCCGATACTTTATCGCGTCCCAGCCAACGTACGACCTGCTGCACCGTAATTAACCGGCTGCAAAGGCTTACCGTTGCTCCTCGTACGATGAATTTACTTATTCTTGCGTTCGACTAGAACGTTACGAACACGGATGCATTTCGGTGGCTGGCCGGTCTTCTCCGTAACGCCAGACCGGTCCAGCCGGTCGATCTTTGACCAATCGCGAGTATAATAATTCGAAGGAATGGGAAACTCGAGCGTCAGATGGAGCAGCTTGCCGCTGTCGAGTGCTCGAAGATGATTAATGCCTGAGTGAGATCCGCTTCTTTTCGATAAAGACGCGAGCCACTGGTGTTTTATATGGGTCATCGTCGAGCGACGACCACGTTATCCACTTTGACTACCCGTAATTGATTGCCCTCTACTTCGAGCCTTCAGTGCTCCACCTAGTATCGCGCCGATTATCCCCTAGTTTCTTCCTAGAACTCTCTAGCCGACGTTCGACCTGACTATTTGCGCTTAATATCCGGCGCGATGGGGAATATTCAATTGGTCGCGGTTTCGCGATGAGGAGAGCAGGATGTACGGTACCGTGCGTATTCGACGGGCCACCGAAACCGTGCTACAGACCGTGCCACGGCACCGGAGGGTTCTTTTTGCTCGAGGGAGAGCGAACCTCGTGTCGAGACCCGTATAAGGACCGACTTGCACGGTACAACACACCGGGTTCTCGGCCCCCTGCCTTCCAGTACACAGGATCCGCTATACTCCGGTACCGATACCGGCTATCTCGTCGCAGGATCATGCGTAGTTAATTTGTCGTAGCTCCCTCTGCGGCTGCCGACCGATCTTTTTTCTCCGCAGACTGCCGAAGAGGTACCCGAGGACGAGGGTAACCGCGGTCAGCCGTACCCCCTTTTCAGACCCGCTCCCCGTATCCGAGACTTGGCTTCGTCAACGTCAGCCACTCGCCTCGTGTAGCCCTCTTTCTCTATGCTTCTCTAAAGCCTCTCTAACCGAACAACCGACCGGACTCACTTCGCGGTGCACCCATTTCGCCATTCGCCTTTACAGACGGGGTAGCCGTGCACCCTTACGAGCTCGGCGAGCCGTTGAAAGAGCGCATTATGCAGAAAATGGTACTGCGCGACCTCCGGTAACGAGGGGGTCGTGGAAGCAATTACCACCTCGGTCGTAGACGCGACGCTTGCGAGATTTTACCGCGAAGAGAAGAAGTGGATCTTCTTCTACATGCCCGGAGTTTACGAGCACAGAGTGCCGTCTTTCTCATTTTTCCCGCGAGCGATCCGTCGACCATTGCGTGCGACTGGAACCTGTTACATGCGCGCACACGGGAGCCGTAAGGCCCGCAAAGCGACACGTAATAATACGGCTGGTAGGCCGAGAGTGGTAGGCTGCTGGTACGTACATACACACGGCGGAGGAGCTACTTTAACCTGTTCGTCGCGGCGCTCGAGAGATCGGGTCACCCGGGAGAGGGGCACCACCGCTGGAAGGAACGAGCGGCGGCGTCGGCGAGAAAGGATCGACGGGCATCGTGATCGGCGGCTAGAGCAAGGATGGCGAAGCGGTCTGAATGCAGTCGGGTCGCTCGCGTTTCCTGGAACACCTCCTTTTTCTCCTTCTCCCCGGCCACGACCACCGAGATCACCCCGAACCCCGTGCGATCCGCTCGGACGCCAGTCGTGTATTATGCAGATATCGTGCATATCGAACAGACGTGAAAGTAGAAAGCGGCGTGGTAGAGGGAGGATGCTGCAAGATCGGATCCTAGACGAGCTACACCTGCTCCGCGGATCGGCCAGCAGCGTGTCTCCGTTCGATTAACGCGCTCGCGATCGTGTCCCCGATTATCGTCGGGGTTTCGAACGATCGCGGATTTTGTCACTCGCTTCGTGCCTGCTCGTAGGCGTACGCGGGCTGACGCGTCGGCTGGGCGCGAGTACGCGTCCTTTCAACGCCACTTCCGTCAAAGCAGCGCGTAGCTGGCACCTTCTGGTGGGCGAACGAGAGTACCCGCGGTTGCGTGATCGGATATCATCCTTCTCCTTGGACTAGAGTTTCTACCAACTACTCCAGCCTTCTGCTTCCTGATTTTTCAACAGCGTTAATATTTATCCACGCTCGCCAAGGCATCTCGCACTTCCCAGTTTTACGTAACGAAAATACTTATCGAAGCAGGTTCTCCGCTCGTATCTTGCCACCTCGCTGCTCACTCGCGTCATTACGTGTCTTTACGAGACAATGATATAATATAATATCGTAACAACCGTCGGTGTCGCTCTGAAATATCGCTAATTAACGTTAGCCCTCTTTCGAAATCGAAGCACGGAGTTTGTGCTCCGCGACTCGTGGACGAAGCGTCGGATTACTCGATGAGGTCAAAGACGGATAGGATCCGTGGCGTGTGCATTATTTAAGATACGAAAAAGGACACGGAATAGGAACGTAAGAAGATATCTGCACAAAAAGGCCGCCATCGAGGATGCGTTTCAGCCAAAAATTAAATAAACGGTCACTGAGTTTTCGATGACAACTGGTCCCCGATCGCGTTTCAGCCTGAACCTAAACTAGCCAGTAATCGACACCCTGGATAACGACAGAATCCTTCTTTCCTCGTATCAAAGAACCCATATATGCGTCCACGGTTGCGGTCCTAGGACCGCACACGTCCCAAGTTCTGTGCTGGACTGTTTCATGTCCTTATTGCCAGCGTCGCTATGAACGAAAATCGCGCTGGTAGTTTTGAATGACTATCGCGGCAGCGTCTCGGTCCCACGGTACGGTTTACTCAAAATCACTCCGTCCGCAGAGGGTTAAGATGGTACATTTCTTTCCACTGCGAGACGTCGAGCGTGCACGCAAGGTCGGTCCGATGGAACTAGACTCTGCGCCAACGTGTCATCGACAGGCGAGGGATAGTTGGGCCAAAAGGTGGATTAACGTGGGTTAGACGGAGGCACGACTCGAATAACACCGGCTGCCTCGTAACTGTCCACCGTGCATAGATTATTAGCCTTTAGGTGTCCTGCTTCTCGATGCGTACCGTGCAAGGACTCTGCGGGACTTTGCATGCACGTGGTAGACCTGAACGCGTTCACGCCTGCTGGATAAACGAGCGGCCGTGTCAACTTCTCGGCATTGGACGGCTGAACAACAGTAGCATTCCCCGGAGCACGCTATTACCGCTCGATACTAGCCGTAACTTTGTTTTATTAAATAAGCCAACGGTGATTGCGCAAGCAGCGCGTACACGCTTTCTGCGTCGCGGATTCGATCTGGCTGATCGAGCTTGAGCAAAACTGCACGCGCAGTTCTATTCACGGTCGACGTGCAATGGTACGGGATACAAAGTGTGCGTGTACCTTTGTTTCCAATCGATCAGCGTTGCAAGATTTCTCGAAATTTCCCGAGACGTAATTACTCCATCGGCCATTTTGAGAAGTGCCATTTTTCGAACGAGGCAGCCCCTCTATTGCGAGGATTACAATATACGTGCCACGAGAAAAAATTCCAACCTTTCCACGGAAAGGTCTTAAAACTACCAACTGTGTGAGATTGGACGATTCGAGAGGAGATTGGGATCCATCTTATGCAACGTGGGAAGAGTGCACGGTCTGTTTCTTGCCAAAACACATCCCTGACTCTCGACGCCATCTCTCTCATAAACTAACCCTATTTGAATCGCCCTATATGTTCAGTGGCACAATTAAAATTCCCTACGGAGGAAAAAGGAGCGGACCCAAAGAAGAGGACGCGAAGAAGAAGTGGAAGAAGGAGACGAAGAAGCGGAGGCCCTCTAGAGCCGCGGCTACAGGCTGGCCGCCACTCTTGGAGGAGCAGAAGACTCAATAGAATCGGGGGAACGCGCATGCGCGCGCGCGAAGACCAGACATCGAAACAGCTCGGAGGAAGAACGACCGTGAGGATCGGGACGAAGTCGTCGGGTATAACCAGCATCTACCCAGTCAAGCCAGTCGACCGGTCGGCCAATCAGCCAATCAGGCGTCACGCGAGTCGACCGGTGCTCGAGGTGGAGTGCTCGTGTCTGCCAGTCAGTGCTCGACCAGCGTTCCTCGAGCGTGTAGTCGCTTTCACGAC